>NC_088932.1:57270000-57327500 GCF_038396675.1 Hydra vulgaris | reverse complement strand
TTTGATACAACAGCTACAAATACAGGAAGACTTTCTGGTACAAATGTCAGGTTTAGTCATAAACAAAACTCAATTCTACTAGAGCTGGCTTGCAGGAGGCATGTTTATGAGTTACATCTAAAACACTTCTGTGAAAGACAGTGCAGTGGAAAAACTAAATCTCCAGAAAACCTAATGTTTAAACGGTTCCAATTAAACTGGAATGACATTAAAAGTAGCATTGACTCTTCAAAGTTTGTAAAATATGACACTCAATCTATTGCTACCACTTTCTTAGAAATCCATAAACTCGATGCTGTAAAATATTGCGAGATTGCTCTAAAAAAAAACACTTTTCCCAAGAGACTACAAGGAGTTATTGAAACTAACCCTAATGTACTTATGCCCTGAAAGAGATTTTAAAATTCAAGCTCCAGGGTGCGTGTCTCATGCACGTTTTATGTCCAAAGCTATTTATTATCTCAAGATTCGGATATTGAGTTTGCAACTGTCTTATGAATTGACAGACGATCAAAAAAACGAAGTGCAGTCTACTGCTGAGTTTATCTCAATCTTTTATACCGTCTGGTTTTTAAAAACCTCTTTACCTTACGCTGCGCCTTACCAAGATCTAAAAGCCTATTGGCAAATGACAAAATATAGAGGTTACGTAGAACAATATGTTCAGAATTCTGAAACAATTTTAAATGGAATTGATGCCACAATGGTTTCAATGGATTCACATTTATGGTACCTTGATGAAACTTTAATTCCGCTGGCTCTTCTAGACCAAGGTATTTCTGTTGCAGAGAGAGAAGAAGTTGCAAAAATGGTCTTTTCGAAACCAGTTCCTGAATGTTTTCGGCATTATGAAAAATTAAATTTGTTAAAAACTCTTAACTTTAACCTAGAAAAACCACCAAGTATTACCCAACTAGTGGGAGAAAACTCTTGGTTCATATTTAGTTTGTTAAACCTTACTAAGCTAAATGATAAACTTTGGTTAAACAGCCCGGCACCACTATGGGAGTATATTGAACAGTTTAAGATTTTTTCCCAGTTTGTTTCCAACCTTGCAGTGGTTAACGACGTTTCTGAAAGATCTATTGAAGTTGTATCAGACTTTGTAAATAACGTTCACAATGAAGACGATCGTCGGGACTTACTGCTAGCTATTCACCAAAGGAGAGAAAACCTTGACAAGGCAAAGACTAAAGAAGATTTGCAATTAGCATATCAAGCAATTGCAAAATAGATAATATAGTTTTTAAATGATGACTTTTATTTAATGATGTAATATTGATTTGTAAATATGTATTTTTTATTTAATTATACTTAAACATATCATTCTTTTTTATTTTTTACAAAACCAAAAAAAACTTTGCAACAATACCAAGAAAATCATTTAAAGTTGAAAAGCTACCATATACTTTCTAATCTTGAGGCAATAAAACTAATAACAACAATACCACTTTTAACAATGTTGCAGTAAGTTCATTAAGTCTTTTTTATTATAAAAATAACTAAAATAAACAATTGTTATTAGGCTATTAAAGTTAGCATAAGGGTTAGGTTACCTCGAAGGATAAAAGAAATTTTTTTTTAGACCTGTATATACCTCATTTGACACTATTATTAAAAAAATCTAGGTTATTGATTTTTCCGCGTCTGGAAACAATTTATTAGAAAATTAAAAATGTTTTTTATACGCGATTGAGTGATAAAATAGATTTTTAAGATTGAAAATTTGGATTTTTCACCAATTTTAAAAGATTCTGTAGACTAATTTCTTAATTTTTTCAACATGCTCCATTTATGTTATTAATATTCAATCCAACATATAACATTTAAAAGAATAAAAAAAAAATTTCGATAAATTTTAAGGTCCCCGCCAGGCCTTGTAAACACCCATCATTTTTGGCCCAAAATTGAACTGGCGGGGACCCTAAAAATTAATTTTTTTTTTTTTTTTTTTTGCTCAAACTTATTTTTATACAAATAGTCAATTTATAAATCGATTCGCGAGTTCGATTTCGAAAATTGATAAAATATGAAACACCCTAATATATATACATCAAGGCCGTAGACTACTTTTTTCGATATTTGAGCTAAGCAACTTTGAAACATGAAGAAAACTCCATATTTAACTATTTTCATATATATGAGGAATGAGGATGCTATGTAAAAAATTGCGGTGATTGAAGACTGGGAACAACAAAAACACCAAAACATTAGCCCCTGAGCGCCAAGTAAGAGAGCAATGAGTAAAATTTGTTATTTTTTTTTTTAATTTTAAACTTTATTTATATTCATTGATAAATTTCAAATTTGATTTAATAATCTTTTGTTGCTCGGCTTTTATGACCTTATAAAGTCCCCCTCAAATTGAGAGGAGTGTAAACTTTATAAAAGCCGATCAAAAGGAGATTATTGAATCAAATTTGAAATTTGTCTATGAATATAAATAAAGTTTAAAATTAAAAAAAACAAACAAATTTGACTCATTGCATTTATATATATATATAAATGCAATGAGTCAAATTTGTTTTTATACTCATATATTTATATATATATATATATATATATATATATATATATATATATATATATATATATATATACATATATATATATACACATACAAAGATTTTTATAAATACACATTTATATTTTACAAATAACTTTTTAGCTAAAGCTGATTAACTGTAAGAGGTTGCAAATCGTGAGAGGTGGGGTAGTGGTAGAGTGTACGCTTTATAACAAATTTGGTAAAGGACTAGTGGTGAAGTGCTCACTTTATAAGTGAGAATTTTCAAGTTAGATACCCACCACGTCCCTAAATGTACCACGCCCAACTAAATTCTCTGTGCAGTGGCCTTATTCATCAAGGTTGTGCTTATGCATCAAAGTTCATGCTTTGAACTTATAGATTATTGAGAGAAGGTTGTAACTACAATTAAAGTAGCCTCCTTGACTGTAGTGGCCTTCTCGACCATGGAAAAGTGAACTACATTTGAAAATAAAAGGTGAAAAAAATTGATAATGAGAGGTTGGGAAAAATTGAGGTGAGAAATAGAATAAGGAATAATTAATAGTAATAAATAGAACAATTTAAAAAAATTATATGAGCCACAAAAAAAAAATTTTGAATTCTTTAATTATATACTTACCACACGTGGGTATGGATTTCGTCCAAATGAAAAAATTTCCCATAACAGTATACCGAAACTCCAAACATCAGACTTTTTTGAAAAAATCTGAAAAAATAATAAGGCATATATAAACAATATATAAATATAAATATTTAAATAAAATAAAATATTCAATATACATAAAAAAGTATACATGAAAATATTTTTTTTAAACATCTTTACTTCCAACAAGGCTGCAAGTAACCACTATTAGAGTTGAAAGAAAATGGAAGGGAAAAGATGAGGTTTATAAAGCAAGATATTAATTAACAGATAGATAACAGATACTGATTAACAGACACTGTTGTGTCTGTTAATCAATATCTGTTACCTATCTGTTAATTGATATCTTGCCTTATAAACTTGAAAGATTGCAAATTATATGAATCAAGAAAACAAGAAAAATGAAGTGAATTCTAAAACAGCTTATGTTTGAGGAAAAAAACAAGAATTTTTGGAGCATTTAGGAATAGTCAAAATAAAATGTTAAGACTTGTTAAATGACAAGTAACACAAGAATAAATTTTAGTAGATGTCACAAGCGACGCTAGCTCTTTGGAGCAGCACCCATTTTAGTATTTAAATTAAAAAGAAAGAAAAGCAACGTTACTACGACATTGGTTAAAGGTTAGCTGCAAAAACAGGTCCAACGTTGTTTACATTGCAATTTTGCACCTTGTCTAAAAAAGAAAGGGCATCATTCGAAGATCTGCTGCAGATATGGCAACAGTATTCCATACAAGGACAGATTTGAGATTTATAGAGATAAAAAATAGAATGCGCAGAAAGAAAGTGGCAAGCACAATAAAGTGATGCAAACTTTGCAGATGCTAATTTTGCATTGGATTTTACATAGGGTTTCCAAGAAAGGTCCAAAGTAGTTTGCAAACAATTATACAATTAAATACAGCTCAAAATTCTAAGCAACTTTAAAAAAAAAAATTATAAATTATTTATACTATTGTTAAGATTTTTTGCATTAGATCTTTAGTTTAAAATCTGAGATAAAATTAATCAAATGAACCAAATGAAAATAATCAAAATGAAATTGAAAATTACATAAATACCTACTTATATAATACATATATACAAGATACAAAATATATATATATATAAATTAATATATATATATACCTATATAAGCATATATATATGTGTGTGTATATATATATATATATATATATATATATATATATATATATATATTTATATATACATATATATATATATATATATATATATATATATATATATATATATATATATATATATATATATATACATATATATATATATATATATATATATATATATATATATATATATATATATATATATATATATATATATATATAGACACACTTACATATACATATATATAAATATAAAAATACTTACCAAGTAATACATTAGGGTGTCCCTAAAAACAATTTTTTTGAAAAAAATCTGCTCCCACCCTTTAAATGTGTTCTATATAATACAAAAACACTAGGTTTAAAATTTTGTTAAATAAAAAATATTTTTAGAGGTCCCCCAAAACCCTTTAATATTTAACGGGTCCCTAATATTTTTAAAAAAAAAGTTTCTCGAAAATAGGTCAACCTGGTACTCAAATGAAGCGAAATTATATAAAAATTTCAAAAATAACATTCATTTTGAAATAATATAGTTATTTTAGGTTTTACTACGTAAAAATCTTGTTTTTTAGCAAAAAATGAAATAAGTGATATTTTCATAATAATTGTGATAAATAAGTTTAAACTTCAAATTTATTTTTCAAAATAAATATTATTTTTGAAATTTTTATATAATTGCGCTTCATTTGAGTACCAGGTTGACCTATTTTTGAGAAACTTTTTTTTTTTAAATATTAGGGACCCGTTAAATATTAAAGGGTCTTGGGGGACCTCTATAAATATGTTTTTTTCAAAAAAAATTTAAACCTAGTGTTTTCGTATTATATAGAACACATTTAAGGGGTGGGAGCAGATTTTTTTCAAAAAAGTTGTTTTTAGGGCCACCCTATAATACATACATATATATACCTACATATATAATACATATATACAAGATACAAAATATATATATATATATATATATAAACATATATAAACATATATATATATATATATATATATATATATATATATATACATATATAAACATATATATATATATATACATATATATATAAATATATATTTATATATATATATATATACATATACATACATACCAAGTATATAATACATATATACAAGATACAAAATTTATATATACCTACATATATAAACATATATATATATATATATATATATATATATATATATATATATATATATATATATATATATATACATATATCGGCACACATATACATATATCTAAATATACACATACATTACCAAGTATATAATACATATATACAAGATACAAAATTTATACATACCTACATATATAAACATATATATATATATATATATATATATATATATATATATATATATATATATATATATATATATATATATATATATATATATATATATAGAACCCTTAGATGTTGTCCGAAAGTATTTTCCATATTTTGTTGACAAAAAGTAAAAATTAAAATGCAGGACCGGAATTTTTTTTTTTTAATAATGATAGACTGCCTGCCCCAACCAAACCCTCATTCGATGTAGCAGCACTCCCTTGCGGGTCAGGCTATTTGTCAGTCGATGTAGCAGCACTCCCTTGCGAGTCAGGCTATTTGTCAGTCGATGTAGCAGCACTCCCTTGCGAGTCAGGCTATTTGTCAGTCGATGTAGTAGCACTCCCTTGCGAGTCAGGCTAAAAGATAGTCGATGTAGCAACACTCCGCGCATGATTTACAGTAAAAAAAATAAAAATCAAAACATTTTATTGAAAAAAATAAAAATAAAAACAATTTATTTAAAAAAATAAAAATAAAAACATTGTTTATATTGTTAAAAACATTCAGAATGTTTTTAAAAACATTCTGGTCAATTAAATTTGCGTTTTTGTGGTGTTTTTATATAACAAATAATTTGTAATTAAATTAATGGTTTTGACTTTCGTCCAACACGAAATTGTTGGACGAAAGTCAAAAGTAATTAAAAGTGGCGTATGTGTTGGCGTAAGAATCACTTTTTTCCTTCCGCTTTTCCCAAAGCCAACAAACTATAGATCTATATATATATATATATATATTTATATATATATATATATATATATATATATATATATATATATATATATATATATATATATATATATATATATATATATATATATATATATATATATAAATATATATATATATATATATATCGACACACATATACATATATATAAATATACACATATATTACCAAGTATATAATACATATATACAAGATACAAAATTTATACATACCTACATATATAAACATAATATATATATATATATATATATATATATATATATATATATATAAATATATATATATATATATCGACACAAATATACATATATATAAATATACACATACATTACCAAGTAATACAATACATTTACACACCTACAAACAAATAATGGACAACACCAGTGATAAATAATCAGCACCACCTACATCAAATCATTTATAAGTCTAAAAATACCTTTCGCTCAATAGCTTCCGGAGCAGTCCACTTAACAGGAAACTTTCCAGATGCAAGTTCTTGCTCAACATCTTTTGCAAGACCAAAACCTGACACCTAAAAAATTGTCAAATATTTTTACAAAAATTTATCTAAACAAATGCTTTTTTCAAAATTATTTCATTTTAATAGTAGATTTAAATTTCTGGTATAACTAATTATAGAAGAAAAAAAACATAAAAATAATAAAACATAAAGTTAAATAAGAAAAAACCTATAAATATATAAAATAATTAATTTTAAAAATATTATTAATAAAAACCTTAGCACAAAGTTCATCAGATAGTAAAACATTTCGAGCTGCGAGATCCCTAAAAAAAAACTCAGTATATTATTTTATGACAACTTAATATTTAAACAACTTTTTTTAAACTAACTTTTTAAAAACATTTTGATTAAAATATTTTCATATACAAAACAATCTTAAATATAGAAGCCAAAGAAGCTTTTTTTGATGCTTTGATTTAAATTTTGACAAACTACATTTAATACTGAACATACTGAATGAATGAACTGGACATACAACTGAATATTTCACCATTACATTGTGTATTGCATTCATAGAATGCATATTGAATTCTTTAAAACTGCATACTGCATCCTTAATCTGCATATTACATTCTTTGACTGTGTATTAGTTTATACTGCATATTGTTTTAGTTTAGACTGTATATATTAGTTTATCCATATTGCATACTTAGTTTAATAACAGGTTGTTTCAATTTTTTTCACTAGTGAAATTTTTTATTAATTGCAGTTACATAATAAATTAATTTACCTAAATTAACATATTGCTGTTATATCATAAATTAATTTACATAAATTAAGATATTGGAGTTACATCATAAATTAATTAATATAAATTAACATATTGCTGTTACATCATAGTTAACTTACATAAATTTCACAAATTAACATGTTGTTACATTTCATTTAAAATAAAAGTATTAAAGTTCAAAAGATTTTATTTTTAATAACATAACACACAACTTTTAATAACACACAACAATAATTCAGCAGTTATATTTAATTGGTTGGCTGACTCTTAAACTCTTAAATGAATTAAAATTCTGCAACATGAAACATAATTATAAAAACAACAACCTGAGAATGATATTTTTTTCTTCTAGATAGCGCATACCATTACAAACATCACTATGTCAAAATGAAAAAATATTATGTCACAATTATGACAAATAAAATATGTTACAAGGATTGCTCGTATAAACACGTTAAAAACTTTGCTCATGTAAAAATGTCACAAGCAGTGCTCATATAAACAGGTATCAAAATTCCTTAAGACAGGAATAAAAACTAGTAAAAAAATTTTTTATTATCATTATACAAAAAAAATAAAATTCTAAGAAAAACTCACATTGCAAAACTTTTCTGGTCTTCTAATGTAATTACAGCTCTGCCTCTTGTTCTCAAATATTCCACTAAAACACCCTTAAAACACAATCAAAAATATCTTCAAATGCATTTTAAGACATCATTAAACAAATTATCTTTAGCAATCATCATTTAGTAAAAATTTCTTGTTTCAACTTACCTTTTCACAATACTCAGTTAAAATCAGGATAGAACTTCCTTGAAAGCTAATGGCTACCAAAACAACCAAGTTTTTATGTTGAAGAGTTCTGAGAAACAAAATGCAAATAGTAAGATATATATATATATATATATATATATATATATATATATATATATATATATATATATATATATATATATACATATATATATATATATATATATATATATATATATATATATATATATATATATATATATATATATATATATATATATATATATATATATATATATATTACTGCTTGCATTTTATATACATATCTTTATATATATATTTCTTGTGTTTGTGTGTATGTGACTGAACTCCTCCTAAATGAATGGACCGATTTTGATGAAATTTTTCGTGTGTTTTCAAGCGAATTTGAAAATGGTTTAGATTTGGTTTAAGGCAGCAGCAGTGGAGGGAGAGGAATGGGGGGAGGGGGTAGAGGTAAAAGGGGGGGAGGGTCAAAAACAAACACAAAAATTTCGTGACATAATTTATGGACGACCCATATATATAACGTGTGTATATATATATATATATATATATATATATATATATATAAATATAATATATAAAGATATATAAAGATATGTATAGAAATCTCTATATATATAAAAGGCAATGTTTGTATGTTTGATGTTAGCTATAGGCACAAACACCTCTGGACCAATCAATACCAAACTTGGCACAGGCACAAAGTAGGCCTGAGCGGTGGTTTTGGCCAGATTTGGGCCACCAGCGGTCCCTCCTAACCCTAACCCTAAGAAACCTGCGCAAAGCGCCGGGTAATCCAGCTAATATATATATATATATTATATATATATTATATATATATATATATATATATATATATATATATATATATATATATATATATATATATATATATATATATATATATATATATATATATATATATATATATATATATATATATATATATATATATATATATATATATATATATGTATGGGCAATTCCACGGCATAAAATGAAAAAGTAGTCAAATGTTATTCTTTTTTTCGTCAACTTTTAGCAAATGAATATTGTTAAAAGTTTATTTAAAATATATCTTTAGTACCAAAATTAATTTATATAAGTTTTTTTTATGCTTCCGAAAGTTTCAGTTTTTTTCATTGTCGCATGATAAAAAATTCTTGTAAAATTTTATTTTTAACCATGAACTTTATTTGCATAATCGGAATTAATTTAGTGTAAAAATGGAACTAACATGTTCAAATTGTTGTCAGTCAAATTTTATACTTTATAAAATATATACATCTAAAGAAAATAACGAAACTTTTGCAATTTTTATGTAACATAAGTTAACAAAAACATGATAAAGTTTTGCTTTTTTATATATTATAAAAAAACTTAAGTTTTTTAATAATATATATGAAAGAATGTAAAATCTTACGTTTTTACATTTAAGGTTTTGAATAACGATGCTTAGTTAAAGCACATTTTTATTTCAAATTTGTGTAACGTAAGTTAAAACTGCATGCATTTACTAAAGTTCTGGCGCCTTTTCGTTATCAAAATTAATTACGTCATTAAGTAATACTTATTTCGTCACATTGGTTTGACAAGGTTATAATTAAAAATTTTTATATTAGGAGAATTTAAAAAAAGATTATATATATATTTTTTTAATGTTAATTAAAATTATTTATGTTATTGTTTTTTTATTTGTTTATGTATTCTTATTTTACTTGACATATAAATATATATAAATAAAAATAAGAACTATATAAATATTTTTATTTAGACATTAAAAAAAATAAAAGATGTATTTGCTACTTTCCTATTATAAAAAAAATCAGATAGAACCATTTTTTTTGTTTTGTTTTCGTAGTGCAAATTGTTTGTAAATGGAATTAAGGGGGGTCATCCATTAAGCATGTCACTCTATATTTGACAATTCTTAACCTCTTCCCTTTTGTCACAAACCATTACATATACCTGAACACTCTCTCCCTCCTAAACAGTGATAGCAGTTTTTACGTTAAAAAATTTTAAAAGATTTAAATGTAAATACTTTACAGCATTTTAAAAATTCAACCTAACGAAATTAAAGCACTGCACATAAACATAAGAAATGTAAGTAAAAAGTTTGACAAATCAAAGATTTTTTTATTTAAATGACTGAATATGTATAAATAAAGTTGTAATACTAAAATAATTTTTTAAGTTGCGCTTGGTCATGTGGAAAATTTGTTTTCGATTTGATAACTTTCATAAATGTTATGAAAAATCACTCAGAAAGAGTGCTACCAGTTTTTTAAAATTTCTTTTGTTAATTATTTTTAATGAATGAGTTCAATACTTTTGCAATTGTTATGTAACATTAACTCTTAATAATAGATATAAAAAATCCACGATAATTATCGCTCAGTAATGTAAGTGATGTAACTAAAGTTAAATACATAGTATCAAAAAGTTTATTTTCCTTAGCCAGCCACCTCTGATAAATTTTTATATATTTTTTAAATTGCTACAGAATTCTCAACATCTTGTGAAAGTTTCTAATACAAACCGCTTTACTGATTCGCAGAAATCTAACCTAAAAGCAACTTTTTTACCTTGTTTTCCATAAAACATAAGTTAAGTGGCATTTTCAGTAATAAGCTCGCCCTTCTTTGGCCAAACTCAAAACTTTTCAGCTTTTTTATTCTTTAGATTAACTGCTTTTATACAAAATAGCTAAGTTTAAATTACAGTTTAAATAGGCAAATAATTGATAAAGTTGTTGCGCGTGTAACATAAGTTAAAAATCGATTGCCCATATATTATTATTATTATTATTATTATTATTATTATTATTATTATTATTATTATTAATATTATACAATGTGTAATATAAAATATTTAATATAATAATAAGAAATACTTAATAAAAGATTTATTTATAATATCAATAAATGTGTACTTAGGTGCACATAAAGCATTAATAAGTAAACTTTTTTTAAATTATTTTTCTGTTTTATTTTCTTTTTCTAAAACTGTCTAAAATAAACTTAAAAAAGGTACTTAAAATACATTTGTACCATACTGACATTAACAAGCACTTAAAGATATTGTTATATAATATGCTCTTGTTAATTTTTAAAACGTGAAATTTTGTACAGACCCAAGTATGCAGTACAACATAAATATACAAGTCAAACTTCATCACAAATATCTTACGTCATTACTGATGCTTCAGCAAGCAGCGATTGAGCAGCTTTAGAGTCATCACGAAGTTTTCTGATTGCTACAGTTTTTTTTACCCATACACCTTTATATATATCACCAAACTCACCTTGACCAATCAACTCCTTAAATTCTACATCCTCAATCGGCACTGGCCAACCCTCTAAAATAAAAATAAATTTTTACAATTTCAAATTTTTACTATTTCTTATAAAATACAAAATAATAAACTTAACAATAATTGGTAATAATATAAAAATTAATAAGAATTTCATTTGTTAAGTTGTATTATAAGTTTTGCTTTGACAAATAACTGTAAAAAAAAAAACCCGCCTCATAAAACTTTTTTAATACAAATCATATCAAATGTTTTACAATTGTATGAGCCCTTCATCTTCTAGGATTAACTCTTACTTCCGATTTTTCTTGGAAACCATATATCAAATCCATTGCAAAATTAGCAGCTGCTAAGGTTGCATCTCTTTATCGTGTTCGCCACTTTCATATTCAGATTTCTATTCTTTATATTTATAAATCTCAAATCCAAACTTGTATGGAACACTGTTGCCATACCAGGGACAGATCTTCCAATGATGTCCTTCCTTGTTTAGAAAAGGTCCAAAAACGTATTCTAAACATAGTTGCATCTGCTCTCGCAGCCAACCTCTAAACAATATCACATCATCGCAATGTTGCTTCTCTTTCTCATTTTTATAAATACTATAATGAGCACTGCTCTAAAGAGCTTGTGTCTCTTGTGCCATCTACTAAATTTCATTCTCTTGTTACTTGTCATTCAAATAAGTCTCATCCTTTTACTGTGATTGTTCCTAAATGCTCCAGAAATTCTTATTTACCTAATTTTTTTCCCTTGAACATTGATTCTTTGGAATTCGCTTCATTTATCTTGTTTTCCTGATGCATTTAATTTGCAATCTTTTAAGTCATCGGTTAATCGTTATCTTGATCTATAAATTTTATCTATTCTCTTCCAGTAACTTCCAACTCTACTAGTGGCTGCTTGCAGCCTTGTTGAAAGTCAAGATGTTAAAAACAAAAAACTACAGTTGCAATGTATAAATATAGTTTTGAAATCAAAAAAATATATTTTTAAAACTGAAAATTTTTTAGATTATAAGTCAGTGACGTGTAAAGCCTAAAAAACTTTTAATTTTAGAATGTTTCTTATTTAGAACATTTTTTAGTCATGGCAAACAGTCAAAAGAATTAAACTAGATAAAGTGAATGTCATCTAACTACTTATACACTCTTGCTTGAATGAAAAGTTTAGAAGATATTCTGAATATGAAAGGTAAATATAAATGTGAAGAACTAGTCTAACAATATTCAATGTCAAATTAAAAAATTGTTTCCATCATAAATATGTTTATTTAAAGTGTTATGCAACTAAAGACTACAACCCATTTATTGTCTATAACAACCATTTTATATCCATAATAACGCTTTTAAAGAAACTTACAGCAGTGATATCAGTGATTCAAATAACAATAATAAAGTACTATTTTTAATATATTCAAAACTTATTTTTAGTTAACTTTTGTAAGTGAATTATTAAATAGCAAACAACGCTTAATTTTGGCTTGATTACAGTTTTTCTTAAATAAATCATATCATTTTACAGGCTTCATAAAATTCTTCATAAAATCAACTTAGATGCAACAAAATATTTATGCAGAAAAGACAAAGTAATAGCAGTTGAAAAAATTTGTCCACAATGCAAACATAAATTAGCATCAAGTGAAGAATCAGTAGAGAACGGAAAAGACTGTATACAGAGAGAGAAATCATGATGGAAGCAACAAGATCATTTTTCACATAAAACTTTGTATCAATTTGAAGTGTCACCTCGGAATGCTCATTTATGCAACATGCCTTCACTTGTAAAGAGACTGATAAAACAAGTTAAAAAAACAATTTTTTTTTTCGACATCTTTCCTTCCAACAAGGCCGTAAGAAAATAAGGTGTAGGAAGCTAATTCCAAATGACTTTAAAAAAATAAACTAGATGAATAAGACTTTTTGGGGCACATAGGAAGATTCACAATAAAAGGATGAGACTTAATTGAATGACAAGTAACACGAGAATGAACTTTATTAGGTGGCACAAGAGACGCTAGCTCTTTAGAACAGTGCTCATTATATTATTTATAGAAAAGAGAAAGAATAGCAACATTACAACAATATGATAATGGTTAAAGGTTGGCTGCAAGAGCAGGTCTGACTATGTTTACAATACGTTTTTGCACCTTTTCTAAAAGAGAAAGAGTATCATTGGAAGATCGGCCCCAGATATGGCATCAGTATTCCATACTGATTTGAGATCTATAGAGAAAAAGAAAAGAATCCTGAGTAAGAAAGTGGCAAGCACAAAAAATGCTAAAAGTTTATTATTAGGAAATGTTTAATTTCTTTTAATTTTTTTTTTTTTAAATAACTAAATTTGTTTGTTGAGATTCGTGTCTCAGAGTTAAAAAGTTAGAAGAGGGTTGTAAGCACAAAAAATAGTAGCCTCCTTGACTGTAGTGGCCTTCTTGGCCTTGGTAGGTAAAAAATTGAAAAAAAAAAATTTTTTTTTAGATTTGGCAAGATGCTTGGATGACTGACTTTGCACCATGTACAAGGGTGTATATTTGAATGGGTTTGAGGACCACAAGTTATATTTGCAACTTTCATATCACATTCAAAAATTAGTTTAACTCCATTTGCATTAATCAATGACCAGAATTGTTCAATGTTGGATTGAGTTTCTGACAAATCTTGCTGATGAACTAGAACTTGTCTCTTAACTTTAGTGTCTTTGCCAGTCTTTTGAGAGAGGGGTTATTTTAAAGGTGGTGAGGTGATATCAACCCTTAACACAGTATCAACTATTCTTAGACAAAACTTGAGAAAATCTTTACCACTATCAATTCTGAGCTTAACAAAATATCCACCAAATATTTTGCATAATTGAATAACATGATTCTTAAGACTTCATAAATCTTTAATTCATAAGACTTCATAATTCTTGATAAGATTCATAAGACTTAATAAATCTTCAATCTTCATAAAAATTCATTGCAGTAAGCAACAACCCAAACAGTACCAGAATCTCCTTTTGCATCAGCAATTTCCATCAGTAAAGTCACAGCAGGTGAAGAAATCACTCAAGTGTTAACCTACTTATAAGAAATTCTTATAAAAATTTGGCTCTACAAGAGCTAGTCAAATAGTTTCTTCAGGGGATAATTCTCTATTGGAAATAACTTGAGAACCAATTTGTTTGGCTGCTCTGGCACCTTTTGCTGCTAAAGATTTAAGGTTTTCTCTGAACTTTATTTGAGGGCATTGGTGGGACAAACCTTTTCCTAAAGGATAGAGGCATGTGTTGCAATGTAAATTTGGTGCTTTGCTCTTCTAGAGGATGTTTTTCTTGCAGCTTTGAACCACCAATTTGGCAGATTAGGCAATAACACATTGAGCCTCTTGTTTCAGATATCACTTGTATCTAATTGAAATTGAAAAAAGAGGGAGTGTAACTTATTTCCCCTTTTGTTTTCTGCGCAAAATTGTTCTACACAATTTGCAGTCATTGTGGTACCCAAGAATCACTGATATTGATCTTTGTCTTCTACAGTTGGCATATTCGATTTGCTTGGAAAGCAATAAGCTGTCTTAAGCATTTTTTTAGTCAGAGCAAGCATATAAATTTTCGATTTTCATTGTGAACCTTTGCTTAATTTGTAATTGTGGCAATTCACTAAATCCAACTTTACTAAATCAAACTATCCCTTTTACAAAATTTAACCTGAATTTATGTTAGATAACAATCCATTAACTATTATTAATAATTAATGATTAAAATCAAGGATATAATTACTTAAATTATAAGGAAATAAATTTCACATAATTCTTTTCTATAAAGGAAATATTTATAAATATTTCCTTTATAAAATATAATAAAAATAACACTTGTCATGATTATTGACAATTTAGATGAGATTTTATGTGACGTCACACTCCTACAAAACATTTTTACTGCTCTTCAAATGAATATTCTCCCTTTAATAAGATTTTCCTCTTACTAGTCTCCAGGCCCTCCAAACACTTTATTTGTCAATTATCTAAATTTTTATACTTTTCATATGTTGGTATCTTGATAAAAGCTATTCAACCAATTTTTGAAAATGCTGACATTTTCAAGCAAAGTCAAAACATACTTTAAATAGCAAATCAATATTTTGGTCCATAAAATGAAAATGGTAGTTGTTGCAATAAAATAATTATAACAAATAACTACATTTTGAAAATAGTAACTAAATATCACAGTAATCGGTAACGTTTTGATGTATAAATAGCAAAAAACTAATAAAATATAAATTAAAACTGCCATAATTCCTTAACCAGTTAACCGATCCAGTTCAAATTTTATCCAGAGTTTGGTGCAGCCATACATTACATTTGCATTTGCATAACCACTTAATGTAATTTTTAATCATGTTTCATTTACATACTAATTTTCGCATACTAATTTTTAACATTACATACTAATTTTTAACCATGTTACATTTGCATAACCACTTTATGTAATTTTTATAAAAATTATTTTAAATGATTCTCATTTTACAAGTGTTTTTATTGTCGCACTATAAAGTCAAAATTTCACTTAACTTGAACATTCAAATTAAATTACTTTCTGCAGACAAAATTAAAACATTTCAGAATTTGCATCAAAGGGTAGCTTTGATGCAAATCAAAAGTAGCATCAAAAGGCTTTATGTGTATGCTATCTTTCCATATAAGCGGCGTTCTTGGGTAAGCTGGTTAACATTATCAGAATGTGTGCTAACTGGGTAAAAACTAGCTTTAATTAACTTTTTTCGGTTATAAAATAAAAATAAGAATAAACTAACTACCATTTTAAAATTCTATAATAATTTATAATTTTAAATAAAAATTTAAAATTATAAAACATTAAAAAATTCATAAAATACCTTAAACTTATTTTTAAAATAAATTATATCTCAAGAATTCTAGAGAAATCTAGAATTCTAGAGAATTCTAGAAGTCTAGAGAATTCTAGAATTCTAGAGAATTCTAGAATTCTAGAGAATTCTAGAATTCTAGAGAATTCTAGAAATCTAGAGAATTCTAGAATTCTAGAGAATTCTAGAATTCTAGAGAATTCTAGAATTCTAGAGAATTCTAGAAATCTAGAGAATTCTAGAATTCTAGAATTCTAGAGAATTCTAGAATTCTAGAGAATTCTAGAATTCTAGAGAATTCTAGAATTCTAGAGAATTCTAGAATTCTAGAGAAATCTAGAATTCTAGAGAATTCTAGAATTCTAAAGAATTCTAGAATTCTAGAGAATTCTAGAATTCTAGAGAATTCTAGAATTCTAAAGAATTCTAGAATTCTAGAGAATTCTAGAATTCTAGAGAATTCTAGAATTCTAGAGAATTCTAGAATTCTAGAGAATTCTAGAATTCTAGAGAATTCTAGAATTCTAGAGAATTCTAGAATTCTAGAAAATTCTAGAATTCTAGAGAATTCTAGAATTCTAGAGAATTCTAGAATTCTAGAGAATTCTAGAATTCTAGAGAATTCTAGAATTCTAGAGAATTCTAGAATTCTAGAGAATTCTAGAATTCTAGAGAAATCTAGAAATCTAGAGAACTCTAGAATTCTAGAGAACTCTAGAATTCTAGAGAACTCTAGAATTCTAGAGAACTCTAGAATTCTAGAGAACTCTAGAATTCTAGAGAACTCTAAAATTCTAGAGAATTCTAGAATTCTAGAGAACTCTAGAATTCAAGAGAACTCTAGAATTCTAGAGAACCCTAGAATTCTAGAGAATTCTAGAATTCTAGAGAATTCTAGAATTCTAGAGAATTCTAGAAGTCTAGAGAATTCTAGACTTCTAGAGAATTCTAGAATTCTAGAGAATTCTAGAATTCTAGAGAATTCTAGAATTCTAGAGAATTCTAGAATTCTAGAGAATTCTAGAATTCTAGAGAATTCTAGAATTCTAGAGAATTCTAGAAATCTAGAGAACTCTAGAATTCTAGAGAACTCTAGAATTCTAGAGAACTCTAGAATTCTAGAGAAATCTAGAATTCTAGAGAACTCTAGAATTCTAGAATTCTAGAGAACTCTAGAATTCTAGAGAATTCTCGAATTCTAGAGAATTCTAGAGAATTCTCTAGAATTCTAGAATTCTCTAGAATTCTAGAATTCTTTAGAATTCTCGAATTCTAGAGAATTCTGGAATTCTAGAGAATTCTGGAATTCTAGAGAATTCTGGAATTCTAGAGAATTCTGGAATTCTAGAATTCTAGAGAATTCTAGAATTCTAGAGAATTCTAGAATTCTAGAGAATTCTAGAATTCTAGAGAATTCTAGAATTCTAGAGAATTCTAGAATTCTAGAGAATTCTAGAATTCTAGAGAATTCTAGAATTCTAGAGAATTCTAGAATTCTAGAGAATTCTAGAAATCTAGAGAACTCTAGAATTCTAGAGAACTCTAGAATTCTAGAGAACTCTAGAATTCTAGAGAACTCTAGAATTCTAGAGAACTCTAGAATTCTAGAGAACTCTAAAATTCTAGAGAATTCTAGAATTCTAGAGAACTCTAGAATTCAAGAGAACTCTAGAATTCTAGAGAATTCTAGAATTCTAGAGAATTCTAGAATTCTAGAGAATTCTAGAATTCTAGAGAATTCTAGAATTCTAGAGAATTCTAGAATTCTAGAGAATTCTAGAATTCTAGAGAATTCTAGAATTCTAGAGAATTCTAGAATTCTCGAGAATTCTAGAATTCTAGAGAATTCTAGAAATCTAGAGAACTCTAGAATTCTAGAGAACTCTAGAATTCTAGAGAACTCTAGAATTCTAGAGAAATCTAGAATTCTAGAGAACTCTAGAATTCTAGAATTCTAGAGAACTCTAGAATTCTAGAGAATTCTAGAATTCTAGAGAACTCTAGAATTCTAGAGAATTCTAGAATTCTAGAGAACTCTAGAATTCTAGATAATTCTAGAATTCTAGAGAATTCTAGAGAATTCTCTAGAATTCTAGAATTCTCTAGAATTATAGAATTCATTAGAATTCTCGAATTCTAGAGAATTCTGGAATTCTAGAGAATTCTGGAATTCTAGAGAATTCTGGAATTCTAGAGAACTCTAGAATTCTAGAGAACTCTAGAATTCTAGAGAACTCTAGAATTCTAGAGAATTCTAGAATTCTAGAGAATTCTAGAATTCTAGAGAATTCTAGAATTCTAGAGAATTCTAGAATTCTAGAGAACTCTAGAATTCTAGAGAATTCTAGAATTCGAGAGTACTCTAGTATTCTAGAGAATTCTAGAATTCTAGAGAACTCTAGAATTCTAGAGAATTCTAGAATTCTAGAGAACTCTAGAATTCTAGAGAATTCTAGAGAATTCTCTAGAATTCTAGAATTCACTAGAATACTAGAATTCTCTAGAATTCTAGAATTCTCTAGAATTCTAGAATTCTTTAGAATTCTCGAATTCTAGAGAATTCTGGAATTCTAGAGAATTCTGGAATTCTAGAGAATTCTGGAATTCTAGAGAATTCTGGAATTCTAGAGAATTCTGGAATTCTAGAGAATTCTGGAGTTCTAGAGAATTCTGGAATTCTAGAGAATTCTGGAATTCTAGAGAATTCTGGAATTCTAGAGAATTCTGGAATTCTAGAGAATTCTGGAATTCTAGAGAATTCTGGAATTCTAGAGAATTCTGGAATTCTAGAGAATTCTGGAATTCTAGAGAATTCTGGAATTCTAGAGAATTCTAGAATTCTAGAGAATTCTAGAATTCTAGAGAATTCTAGAATTCTAGAGAATTCTAGAATTCTAGAGAATTCTAGAATTCTAGAGAATTCTAGAATTCTAGAGAATTCTAGAATTCTAGAGAATTCTAGAATTCTAGAGAATTCTAGAATTCTAGAGAATTCTAGAATTCTAGAGAATTCTAGAATTCTAGAGAATTCTAGAATTCTAGAGAATTCTAGAATTCTAGAGAATTCTAGAATTCTAGAGAATTCTAGAATTCTAGAGAATTCTAGAATTCTAGAGAATTCTCTAGAATTCTCTAGAATTCTAGAATTCTAGAGATCTAATTTATTCTATTTTCTAAATTTTAAAGAGAATTCTAGATCGGACCCCTCTAACTTGTAATTAAAAAAAATGAAATTAGTTTAAGCAACTAAGTAAAAAATCTATTCCTTTGAGCTCAAGACTCAAAATCTCAAAAAATTGTTAATCTTTAGTAACTAACCATGCATTCAAATCCAGAGGCTATCAAGATCATGCAGATATGTGGTAGTGGTGTAGTGGTAGAGCGCTTGCTTAATAAACGAGAAGTTCCAGCTTGATCCCCACCACGTCCCTGGCACTCAACTTATTTCTCTGCACAGGGTCCTTGTTCATCAAAGCTCCTGTTTTGGTATTACAGAGTTAAGACAGGGTTGTAACTACAATTAAAGTAACCTCTTTGACTGTAGTGGCCTTCTTGGGTTTGGGCAGATAAATTAACATTAAAAAAAAAAGTTAAAACCTCTCAAATTGTACTTCTTTAATAAGCAGATATTAATTTAGGTTTTAAAAACTATTTTCACCTTTTTGAAAAGATTCTTTGGAAATGGTTGATTCTAGATCCATTTCTGTTTTCTTTTTAAGTGGTTTCTTTAGCCTAGTGCAAAGTCCATCTGCATCTTTTTCATAATGCTTTGAAAATAAAAATTGTTTTAAATAAAAACTAATTAAAACAAATAATTTTTGTTCTTAAAATTTTTTAAATTATAAAATATATAATAAAACAAATTATGTTCACATAAAAAAAGTTAATGCATTTTCTTCAATACATTCATTCTGGTTTTGTTTTTAAGACAAGTTTTTATCTTTGAAAAAGCTTGTCCTTGAGTCAAACTTATTCTTGAGACTTAATCTAAACAGTAAATGCAAATTCTCAAATTTCAGTAATGCAACAAAAAAGTTCATATTGTCATTCTAAAGGTGAATATTATTTTTTTATATATTATTATACATTTTTTATATCATTCATTAAAAATCTTAGGATAAAGGAATCTTAAAAATATTTTTAATAACCTTTGCTTAATTAAAAGACTACCTTAATAAACTACTTTAAATGCAACTTTACATGCAACTTAAAGGTATAAAACTCTAAATTAATAGCTTAAAATATTAGGAAACTTTTCACCAGTGAAAGTTTCCTAATATTTTACTAATATAATTGTGGTTTACATTAATTAAAAAATTGATTTTATTTGAAAAGTTATTGTTTTAGCTAGGTTCATGCACATAAACCAAACTTATTTTTTGCACATAAACCTAATTTGAAAACTGAAACTAAAACTCAAACAGGGTTAACTGAAATATAGATTTGTATCCTAATTTGGAGGTAAAAAAAGAGTTGCAAAACTTTTACCAAAGGGAAGTAAAAACCAGTAAGTAGATTTAAGTAGATTTTTTAGCATATAACAAAGTAACAAAGATTTAATTTTATTTATATATATATTAATAAGTACTTAAAGTACTCTATAGTATTTTAGTTTTTGAAATTTTAAAAATTATCTTTTCATTTTGAAAATAATATTTTTCCTTATAATCTCAAATCTATAAAAAAGAGAGAAAAAAAAGAGAAAGCTAAAATTAAGTTGCATAGTTAATCTTCAGGTGAAGAATTCAAATATACATGTTAAAAACTTATGTTTTATTAATAAATCACTCTAAATTTAATTTTGAATACTGTTAAATGGGGTGAATAGAAACAGTGGGGTGAATAGAAATTAAACTTCATTTTTTATATACAATCTATTTCCTACATAACTATGAGTAAATAGGCCACTATTTACCCATAGTTATGTAGGAAACTATTATTTTTTTTAGGTTGCTACACTTTAGGTTGAAAGTAAAATAATGATTTGTTTGGTTGGCAGCACTGGTTCCTGTTTGTTTGTAATGTTGAATTTTACAATGCCATTCTTGTGTTTTTTCATCCACTTTGAACTTTCCAGTTAAGTCAGAATACGTACTGTTCTTAAAAGCACAAAACATACTTTAATTATTCATATAAAAGAACTTTATACTTTAACTTTAACAATTTTATTTCAAAAATTATTCATATTTTTTAGGTTAGATTTTCAGAATTTATAGGGTGAATAGAAACACATAATTTTTAGTATTTCTATTCACCCCGCAAAAAAAATTTAATACTAAATCACATTTATACTATATAAAAAATTATATATTTATGGTAGACACTTAACTGACACAGCTGTTTGGTTTCAGGACCCTGTAAAATGCCAAGACAATACAAACCTGTGGTTACAGGGGGCTACAAAAAACACAATCCAAAAACCATTGAAAAGGTACTTTCTGACATTCAGAAGGGACTAAGCCTTCGGAAGTCTGCTGAGAAACATGGGTTGCTTTATAGTATTATATATCGACACTTGAAAAGAGGTCCCAATATAAAGAAACATGGTGGTCAGATAGCTTTATCTCTCAAAGAAGAAAGAAGTTAAGAGGTTTAAAGACAACCTCTCTGGCTGTGACTTTGTTTAATCATTTTTAAAACGCCATAAGGATCAACTGGCAGTGAGAATGTGTCATTATGTTGAGAAATAAATTTGTATTTATCCATTTACAATTTAAAAGTACCATATTTAACTGTTTCTATTCACCCCGATTTGTTTCAATGAAAAAAACATGAAATGATGTACTGTTTCTATTCACCCCCATTTGCAGGGTGGAAAGAAACACCATGTTTTTATTTTTTTTCTTTAAAATCAAGAAAAGTTAAAAAATTAAAATACTATAAACAAATGTCTAACAAAGTCCTGTGTTTGGGCAAAAAAAGTGTTTATTTATAACAACTATGAATAAGCAAAATTTCAAACCCAAGTTGAAAATTGTTTCTATTCACCCCGTTTTACGGTAATCAAAAATTTAATATTTGCCACATTAAAAGTTGGGGTGTGCAGTACTTTTATTTAAACTAAAAATTTGTAACTAGATTAGCATATATTTTAACAATCTTATGAAAGAAATTGTTCCTGTAAAATATATGATTGTGTAAATTGAATACTTTTTTTAAAAAAATAAGTATTATATATAGCAGTGCTGTACCCAAACATAATTCCATTTTGTTTGACCGGTATTGGCATCCAAACTAATGCGCCCAAATAAAAACTCCATAAGTTATAAATTTCAATTTTAATAAAGTCCAACATTATTAAACAAAAGCAAAGAAACATGTAAAAAAAGAAATCATTTTTGTTAACCGTGCATTATGTTTTTTAACTATAATTATAGTGTGAACTTTATCAACATCATTTTACCTACATGAATTTAAGGAACAATCTTTATATCTCTAAAAATTAAACTCCGTTGTTATTATACTTTACACAGCATTAAGATCTTTTAAACAATAACTATAAAAAAAATTATGAATGAAATCTGAATTTGTTATTTGAAAAACAATACATGTCTTTATTATTTATGAATTAAAAATATTTAATAACTAAATATTTATTTTTTAAATATATATATATATATATATATATATAATATATATATATATATATATATATATATATATAATATATATATATATATATATATATATATATATATATATATATATATATATATATAGATATATGTATATATACATATATATATATATATATATATATATATATATATATATATATATATATATATATATATATTATATATATATATATATATATATATATATATATATTATAATACATATATATAAAATATATAAATATATAAATATATAAATATATATATATATATATATATATATATATATATATATATATATACATATATATATATATATATATATATACATATATATATATATATATATATATATATATATATATATACATATATATATATATATATATATATATATATATATATATATATATATATATATATATATATATATATATATATATATATATACATATATATATATATATATATATATATATATATATATATATATATATATATATATATATATATATATATATATATATATGTATAATGTCTGTTCACAAAAAATCCGGAATGATTTCAAATGTACACAAATTGTTCTAAATTTCGAATTTTCGATTCGAAATTTTTAAATTTAATCGGTCAACAACAACAGTTTCATTTTGTGGCAAAATTGAGTTTAAATAACTAATTCAAATAAACATGGAGCATCTAAAAGAGAACGATGTTAGAAATGTGATCGGAAATTTTTATAAACAAAACATAAACAGTGGAAAGAAATTTACAGTGGATCATTTTAAGAAAATGGGAATCGCTAAATCTACAATTTATGACATAATTAAAAGGTCTGAAAATAATTTGCCAATGAATAGAAAAATCGGTTGCGGCAGAAAAGTCAATGATTGCAAGAGCAGAAGAGAGAATCGGGATTTCGCAAAGAAAATTGGCACTAAAATATAAGATAAGCGTTTCATACAGGCCTTCCCAGGAGAGGCGTGCGGTCGGTCGCTTTGAGTGACCACGCATATATATATATATTTTTTGAGAGTTTGGCCACGGTTTTTTAGCATATATTAATGACGCATTTTTAAAAAGGCGCTGAAAAAACCTAACTAAATTGTCGTATTATTTTATTATTTTTATTCATAATTTATTCTTATTATTAATATAAAAATATGAACATAAAAATGAAATATATATATATATATATATATATTTTTATACTTATTTAAAAAGTTTTTTTCTTTCTTATTACAATTTTTTCTTTTATGTCTAGTAAACATAAAAAAAAAATTTATTTATTTATAATTATTTTTTATTTATTTATATTATAATTATTTATAATATATTTTTAGGTGTTGATTTTTTCAGCAACGATATTTGAGACAAGTCGAAAAAATAAACAGAAAATGTGACCAAAAACTTTTTTGAACTATTTTGAAAAACACGCTCTACCGACGCGGGATGCGAACCCGGGTCTCCAAGGCGCTATGTAACGTCTAAGCCGAATGAGCTAAACATTCATATCCTTTACAAGAACCTTGTAGAAAATAATTCTT
Source organism: Hydra vulgaris (assembly GCF_038396675.1). Taxonomy (NCBI): domain Eukaryota; kingdom Metazoa; phylum Cnidaria; class Hydrozoa; order Anthoathecata; family Hydridae; genus Hydra; species Hydra vulgaris. The sequence continues at coordinate 57,302,729 of NC_088932.1, read as the reverse complement.
CTAGAACTTAGAAGTTATTTATTGTAGAAAGACATACTTACGCGAAAAAATTTAAAATTAGAAAAAAAATATGTAAAACAGAAAAAAAAAAATTTTGTTATAAGAAAAAATAATTCAAAAAAAATATATATATATACTATTTTTATGTTATTATTTCCTTATTAATGAAAAGAATAAATTATTAAAAAAATTACAAAATAATACAACGAATTTAATTTGATTTTTTCAGCGCCTTTTTAAAAATGCGTTATTTTTAATATATGCTAAAAAAGCGTGGCCAAGTTATCCAAAAAAAAAAAATATCCGTGTTCACTCAAGGCGTGCGACCGCACGCCTCTCCTGGGAAGGCCTGTCATACGTAAATAGATTATTAAGTAACCATGGACTTAAGTATACCAAAAAAAAAAAAGCACCAAAAACAACAGAAAAGCAAGAAATTAAACAAAAGAAAAACTTATTAAAACTTTCAAAAACTTTTTTCAAGCCATCAAATGAGTTTGAAATCATCATGGACGATGAATCTTATTTCTGTGTAAATGGTGCAAATTATTCACAAAACTCTGGCTACTATACAAAGGATAGTTCTCAAACTGATCCTAACATTAAATTCAACTTCAAAAAAAAGTTTGACGAGAAAGTTCTCATTTGGATTGCAATCAGTCGTTTTGGTCATTCGTCGCCTTATTTTGCTGTAAAAAACTGTGCACTGGATGCAAAAACTTATTCTAAAGAATGTATTACAAAAAGACTTCTTCCATTTATAAATTCCAAGCATCAAAACATGAAAATTTTATTTTGGCCTGACGGAGCGAGATGTCATTATGCAAAACACACATTAGAAACTTACAACACTTTAGGTATTAACTTTGTCGACGCTAAAGATAACCCCCCAAATGTACCGCAGTTAAGGCCAATTGAAAATTTTTGGACATATTTAAAAGCAAAAGTTTATGGAAATGGATTTACTGCAAAAAATCTTGACCACCTTAAGAATAGAATTCGATTAGAGTTGAAAGAGTTTGATCCAGACTACTTTTTCAACCTAATGGATTCAGTCAAAACTAAAGTTCGAAAAGCCGCTGATTTAGGACCACTTTCGGTTATAAAATAGTTAACAATGTCCAGTCACTCATTTTAGTTAAAATTTTTGTCAAAAATCGATTAATTTTGTATTCAATTAAGAACAATTTTTCATTCCGGATTTTTTGTGAACAGACGTTATATATTGTTATGTATTTAAATATTTATTAATCAAAAATATTTAAATACATAACAAATACTGCTTTGTTTTGGAAATCTTTTGTTTATTTTACCACAATTTAGTTTTTTGTTGCTGTTTTTTTACGCATTAAATGAACTAGATTTAGAAAACGTAATCTGTGATCATAAATAAAACTAATGAAGAAAAGAACTTAATGACATTTTGAATGAGAAAGAAAAAGATTTATTTCCATTACAGGTGGTTGCACCCCACAAATCATGTGAAAGTAGAATAGCCTCAAACTTATTTCTAGAAAAAAAATATATATTATATAGAAACCAACATATCCATTACATTTAAGTATAAACAAAGTAAGAAATCTTAGCACAAAAGCTGATCCCACAGTTGCAAGAAAACATATTAATGATAGAAATAAGCAACTAGAAGCTGCTATACATTGGTGCAAAGAAATGAATGGGAGGCGACAAGCATCAATAAAGACTGGTATATTATATATAGAGAGTATATCGGTATATTATATAGAGAGAGACAACCAACAGGTGATTAGATGTAAAAGTGACTAATGGACAAAAAAGAAGTTATTGTACTATACTTACAGAAGATGATAAGGCATGTACTGTTTATTTCATAAAAAATTAGAACAGGTTTTTACAAGATATTACAAAACATGAAGATACAAAGTTAATTCTTTAAAGGAAAGTAAGTTAAAAATAAAATCATTTAGTTTACGGTGATTCTATGAAATTATCTAAATATGGTAATCAGAATCATCTTTATATTACAATTTTTTTTTATTCAGGATATTCTTTTTATATAACGGTCCTTTTTTATAAATTGAGTTGATCATTTTGGCTCCATTTTAATGCTAAACATAGCATTAAAATGGACATAAGCATATGCTGACATAGCATAGCAGTCTTTTAGTCAAACGACAAGAAAGAATGTCTAGAGTGACATGTAATCATTTTAGTATCAATTAAAAAACCTTTGTATCAATTTACTTTTGTATCAATGTACTTTTTTAACTATACTTTTTTCCGGGTAATAATATATTTCAGATTTCCTTTCTAAAGAAATATTAGAAGTTAGTGTTATGGTTAATGAAGAGAAAATTGAAGCAGGGGTTTGGAATGGCATTGTTGATACTAGCAGAAAATTAAATTGTGATGAAACACCCCAATTTATTAACTATGGGGTTGATGGTATCAATTCTGGATTATTTTATGTTGGCAAAGGAAATGTCAAATAATGTATAGAGAAAACATAGAATGTGTCACAATTCAATCATTTGTTTCATTTTCAGGTATGCAATAGTATATGTGGTTTAAGAAAAATGTATCAGGTGATATTTAAATGCACTGGTATTACAAGTTGTATAGTTCGGACAGAAGCAGCAAATAAAAGTCCACATTTGTTGGTCACCACATCAGAAAATAGAGTGTCAAACCATGAATCGTTCTTTGCAGCATTAAAAAAGTTTGATGAAAAAAATGTTAAGTAAACCATCAGCTTATTGTCGGATGGACAAAGCTCAAGACTAGACTTTATTATTTTATCTTTTCTTGAGTTAAAGAAAATGACAAGTATTATAAACAGATAAACTCAATGTTTTTAGATATCTGTGTCTTAAACAAAGAAGCTTTTATGTTAAATTAAGCCATTATGTGGGAAAAGTGAACAACCAAAGAAACCATTATAAAATCTCTTATAAAGTTTGGTGTCACTGAAAATTCATTGAGTGTTGAATTTATGCAAAAAGACAAATTTGAAAGAGCAGAAAACTGTATTGAAGCAGAGAAACAGTTATCTCCCCTAACTTCTTTGCCTAATAAAAGATGTGGTTCAGCAAGTTACTGGAAATCAAAGTTCGAACAAGCAATGGAACTAATAGATAAACCACATGAAAAAAGAATCCAACTCAAAGAAATACCAGGCTTTATGACAACCAAAAAAGTCAAGTCTAAATTGTCAAATGACACATGCCACCCAAGTACATTGTCATGTTTTTTGACATGACACATGTTACTTGGGTTAATTCAAGGACACCAAACAATGTACTAACTGTAGTTGAAACCATAAAAAAAAATTAAAATAAAAAGCAAAAAGAAAAAGAAGGAAGAAAAGAAAAAGAAAGAAGTTAAAAAACTTTATATAAAATGTATGCTTCAATCTAATTGCGGGGACATAAAATGTAAACCTGTCTCAACATAATGAAGCCTGGTTGCAGCAAAGTAAATTACAAAGTGCTTGAAAGAACTGATTGAAATATTTCAAGGAGATATTTGTATAAATTTTGTGTAAGATTTGTGTAAAAGATTGATTCCAGATTAATTTTTTTTTAATGCACCCAAAAACCACATGTCAAATTGTTTATTTTGAAAGTACTTTTTACAAGTTTCCCTTATATTCAAAATGCAAACCATTTACTTTATGCATACAAGTTAACTGGATTGAATTTGCATACTTAGTCTAAAAGACCAATGTTTTATAGCAATTATTCCTAAAAATTTTATACTTACTTTTAAATTTAAAACATTTGTAAAAAATCATCCTTCATTGTTATATATGTTTTCTTCTATTTTAATTGTTGCTGGAACAATCATGTATCAAAAAACATTTCTTATATGGTTTTTAAATACGGATTTAAATTTTTGTAGCCAAATAACTGACTAAGCTGTTTTTGGGGTGCCTTAATTTTTGGGGTGCATTCACCTGTGGTGAAAGAAATTATTTTTAACAAAAACACTTCTCCTTTCTTGCAACATATAATGATGTTTTTTGGTTGCTTTTATACAATTAAATCTATGATGGAGACTTTTAAAAAATCTTTACATGTTTGTGTAATGAATTACAAATTGCAAATAAATAAAAATAAAAAAGAAAAAGGAAAAAATTATTTCTTTAAAAAGTATGCAAAACCAATTTATATTCCTTCAAAGTTAATTTAAATTTTTAATTTTTAAAACCATATTTAATTTTAGTTTTTTATTAAAAGGAAAAGTTATTAAAATAAATTAAAAATAAAACAAATGTGGTTAACAATTTTTTTTTTTTTTTGCAATATTTTAATCTAATGTAAATAAACATTGCATGAACAATATCAAAAACAGTTTAAATATTTTAAATTGATAAAGATTTAGTTAAAAGTAAATTGTTGAACATGGTCTGAATTAATTGGGGGGAAGGGGTATTTGGCAAGGGGCCCCCAAACTTTTTTTTAAAGGACTTTTTTTTTTTTTGAAGACCAGAACATATATCGTTTTGAGTTTATTAATTTATTTAAAATATTATTGCTAGAACTTTTTTCAGTAAAATTTTTTAATAAGATTTTTTTCTTATTTGTTAAGCATTTAATTTTACTATTAGAATGCATGCCAACAATATAGTTAAATTGATAAAGGTATACCATTACACTTTGTTGGTTGGTTGGTTCTTTCATTATAAATAAACACGTTTAGCATTTTATAAAACTATGTTTAAACAGATAGTCAGGTATAGCTGTCCGAAAAAAAAATAGTCTGATTCTAACAATAGAGTTAAAAGTTTATGAAATTAAAAATAACAGACAAGGAAATATAATCGAAGCATAAATGTACGTATTTGTCTATATTTTCTCATCTTTACAAATCCAAAGTTTAATCATAGTTTGAAATCAAACAAAATAATTTTTTATTAAATAATTAATGTTCTTAAGTTTCTTATTGTTCTAATGTTAATGTTTCTTATTGTTGTATTTGCAAATTACTATTACTACTTTGAAATGAAAATTTGTTGAAATTTTTAGGCAATATTTCATTATTTATGAAAATGTATACTGATACACTGATACTCATCAAAACTATTATGGAGATCTGAGTGGTGTGCTTGTGAAGAATTATTTAGCATTTGCATTTACAATTTTCATTACTTTAGAAAATAAATTAAAAAAGAAAAATGTCAATTGATGAAATGTTTATAAAGTGCATAAAAAAAAAGAAAACAGTAAATAAACTTTACACATTTAAAATCATTAATGTAAAAATATGCTATATCTTAAACATGCATTTTTGTTTTTAGGTCGATCATATCGTATTTTTAATGTAAGCTTGGAGTCATTAGGAGTAAGAGCTTTACCTGGGTGTTTTACCTGGGTGGAAGTTATGCTGTAGCTGTAAGTTAAAAACAGGTGTGCTAGTATCTCAGTGAAAACGAAACTCTTATTAGTTTATTCCTGGAAAAGGAGGATCTCTTTTAATTATTAGAAGAATATCCTATTAATTTGCATAGTTTGCTTATGTTGATTGACCCAGGTCATGTAACCATACATCTCAGATTTTGTTGATTTTAAACAGTTGAGAGTGCTAAGTAAAATAAAAATTAATAAAATATTTTAGCTTCTGGCTCCAAAAAGAACTTGAAATATGATCATTTTACTTTTAGCAGATATTGGCCAAGCCCCTCTTATCCCCTTAGAGTTGCAATGTTTATTTAGAGGTTTTAAGTCACATAACTTTAAAAATATTAAACTTTTTTACTTAAAAATTTGTAACTGGCTATTTTTGGGGGTGACAAATCCAATAAAACGATCAGAAGTGTAAAAAATCATAATTAAGTACCTATAATTATCAATTTAAATAAATTTAGGCAATTGTTTATATTCCTGTTTTTAATGCTCAAGAAACCCAAGTGGCCTTGATGATATCAAAAATATATATAATACACATCATTCTATATTCATTGACCTTTCAGAAAATATAAGAATTTTGATCTGCAAGTTTATGGATTTCCATATATGAATAATGAGGCACGGTTCCCACTTTTTTAAAGCAGAATATTGCTACATTCCATATAAAATTTTGGCATTTCTGTAGTGCCAGTAAATGTGCATGTTAAAATTGTTTCCAGGGCCCAATACATCAGAGAAGGAAGGTGCTAAGGCAATTGCCACACTTTTTTGTAGCGGAATCTTGTGATTTTTTACTACCTTCCAGACAAACTGGAGCTCTAAAACTTTCATCATTTTTGTAGTCCTGATAAACCTGTTTTAAAATTATTTTCAGGGCAGACAATCATAGGGTCCATTAGGTCAAGGCACTGAGCCATACCCCACTTATTTTCTCAATACAAAAATATAAAGTGTCAAGATTGTGTTAAGATGTTCTTCGATGCGTCAACGGTCAAAGTGTACATACACCCAGTTGTTGTTACAGGTGCATTAATGAAACAAACTATGTTGGTAACTAAAACCCAACACTCATCTGCTCTAGATGACCAGAAAAGTTTGTTTAAGAGAAAAGAGTGCATAAATGTTACGATGCTCAGTATTGCCAATTTCATTCATCATGCCATTCCAATTAAACTTAATGATTTAAGCGTAATAATAAATTGAAATGAAACAATAAATATATTTTTATTGTGTAATATTATGTAATATTATGACAGGATGTTTTTTTTTATTTACTTTTATTCAATTTAAAAATTTTAGAAGTATACAATAAAATTCTGTTAAAGTAATTATTTTAGATGGATGACTGATTTTTAATCCATATACTTGCAAATTAAAATTCTGTTAAATATGTATTTTCATAAAACATTTTAAGAAAGATCGTTGAATACAGAATGATCAAAGCAAATGGAACAAAAAATTTATTTAAATTGATAAATGCAAGTACTAAATAACATATTTTTCATTTTTGATCATTTCATTAGATTTGTCACCTCTAAAATAACCTGGTACAAATTTTTAAGAAAAAAGATCAGATTTTTTAAAGTTATTAAACTTGAAACCTCTAAACAAACGTTGCAATTCTGAGGGGACAAGAGGGGCCTGTTGAGGGTCCTAAGTACACTTAACTGTATAAATATCAGCAAAATCTGAGATAAGGGTGACATTTTAAAAAATTTCTATTGCAATTAACATGGAATTACCCTAGTGTTGTTTTGCATCAATATTACCACTCCCAGAAAAAAAAAATTAATAAAAAAATTAGTAAAGACTTAGCAGAGGATTATGAAATAAGTAAATCACATTTTATAAATGACAACACTGTATCTTAAACAAAAACAGAGAAAAAAAAAGCATCTGATCTGCATTGACGCTATTAATAAAAGCTTATTATTGTTTATTATTATAAATGATAATGTTTCAGACTACAAAAATAAATTCTCACTTTAACATGTGCATCTTGGTCTAGAGAGTATGCTTTTAACTACTTTGAAGTTAGTTTAAATGTTATTTCAAAACCACATTAACAGAAATGCTTTGTTTTGTTTGTTGCAAATATTTAAATCTATATAATATTTATTTATATTTATTGCAATAAATATTTAAAAACTAGAGATATTAAAGATATAAAATTTTGTCAAACTTTGTCAATATTCATTTGATAAACTTTGTCAATATTCATTTGACAAACTTTGTCAATATTCATTTGACAAACTTTGTCAATATTCATTTGACAAACTTTGTAAATATTCATTTTTTCAAACTTCATAAGGTTGTCAAACTTAAACAAACTTATGATCATTGAATAGTTGCAATACCATAAACTAAAAGTCATAAACTAAAAGCCATAAAATAAAAGCTATTTCTCAAATTCTAGTTTTACTTTTGGCAACTGTGCAGAAAGTGCTTGTACTGTTCTTAGTAAATTTATAAATACTAAAAATAATTGTAGAAGTTTATACAAAGTGAACACACCTAACTCTTAACTTTTGCACACCTTTTTCCATATACATGGCAATAATATATTTATCAGTTTTTGATTTTCTTATTATAACTTTCAGTTCATCCATTTTGCTCAGTTATTGGAAATATGTTAGAGTTGACAAAATGAATGCACAACCTACTCAATGATTTTCTGTAAAAAATTATGTAGTCAGAAATATCTGTTTAATTGAGTAACATCCTTAATAATAAATTAAAAGTCCAATTTTTTCATTTGTATTTCAAAAAAATCAGTTTTTTTTTTAAACTACAAATGAAAAAATTGTGTGGTATACAAATTTATATCAAAATGAATACTTTTTAACTATTTTTTTTAATTCCCTCTTGACAATTTCAAGTCAAGTCTCACTCTTCTCTGTGGTTTTCCTCTTATTAAGGTACTGCATATTCCAATCATAACCATTACTTCCTTATCTATCTTCAAAACAGTATTCCAGAAAACAGACGTCTTTTTATTGCTAGAAACCATTGTAAAAAGGGTCACAAAATATTGTATTTTATATAAAAAATTAGGCTGCCGAGACTTCTGAAGAATCTTTAACATGCCTATAATAAAGGCAAGTGTGTTATTCCACCTCACATGCAAAGTTCAGATTTTGTTACCTCACCTAAAGACAAAGCTGAATTGTTTGCTAAGAACTTTTCATCAATCTCATCTCTTGATTCCACTAACCTGATACGGCCCACAAACAGGTTGATCCATTGCTTGACATTTGTATCACTCCAGATTCTGTATCTAAAGTGATTTTCTGCTTGGATTCTTCTAAAGCATGTGGTCCAGACAACATAACTGTTTTAGTTTTGCAGAAGTGTTTTCTATAGTTGCTGTATATACTTTCAAAACTATTTAACAAGTGCTTATCAGAGTCTTGTTTTCCAGCCTGCTAGAAAGCGGCATCTGTTATTCCTATTTTCAAAAAATCTGGAGAGCAACCTGACTTATCTAACTACCGTCCAATTAGTCTGCTTACTAATACCCCATAGGTTTCATTGTGCATTAGATAGATGTGGAGAAGTGAACACTATAGCTGTCAACATTTAAAAAGCCTTTGATAAAAATTGGCATTCTGGTTTTTATTTATAAGCTCTTTCTTTATGTAACATCTTTAAGATTATTGAACCCTTCATGTTACAACAGACTAACAGCTAACCATGCTTTTCAGTTTTTCTCTTTAAATAATAAACTCATGTAAATTAATCTTGCATTATTTACTAAAAATGTTATAAAAACAATGTAGTCTAACAATATGTTTATATTTCGAAATAAAATTTTGAAATATGAATTATTTTTAATGTAAAAATATTTTAAGAAAACTAAAGATTATAATGATTCATCAGATAATTGCGATCTGGTTTTTGTGCAGAAACTAGTGCAGATTGAAAAAATGTGCTTGACATCCGTTGAGGTGGGCTTTATAGAGAAAACCACGTAAATTTTTTCAAAATTATTTGTTCTTTTAGCACGTGTTTGGTACAACATAAACTTTTGTTGAAGCCATTTGAATTGATCAGTAGATTCAGGCATGTGTGTGAGGCTATCTTTATTGAGAAATGCATTTAATTCATTCTTAGGAGAAACAGGTAAACATTCCAATGTTGTACATGGTGCTTTAACTAGTAGTGGTTCCTCATCATTAGAATCGTTTAAATCCAAAAAGCCTAAATGCAAGTTTTCCAGCAAAACTTAAAGTATTTTTTAATAGGACAACGAAGGATCTTTTAGGCACCTTAACAAATGCATAACATTTCCGTTAGTTCTTTTCATAGACGCGCTTTTTTAAATTTGAATGCAATAAAAATGCTATTTCAGTACTCATAGCAAATAGTTTTGCAAGCATGAATTTAAGAACAGTCTCTGCTGTCAATAACATTGCATTTTTTCTGCTAAGGAATTCCACTACTAGTTTTGCTGGCTCTAAAGCGTCATGTAATGAAGCTAATGACTTAAAATCTAGCTTGTTGGTTACACCAAGAGCATTTAATTCAGAAATGTCTGGAAAAAACATTTATTAGTTTTTAACAAATACTCAGTCATTGAAAAAAGCGAATTTGAACGATGAAAAACATACAGATGCAGTTTGATTTCTTTACCAAATTCCTAAGTAACTTTCTTTGTAAAAATATATTTCTTATTTCATCACTTCCTTTTTATGAGAAAAATATTAAAATGGATTAAATTCATCAGTTGTTGGACTTTTAGGAAGATGATTTCCTCTTTGTTGAATTAATGAGCGAATAAATTTGTTGTTAGTTATTGTCGTAATCAAACACCATCTGTAGCTAGATCAGCTACAATTTCTTTTTTTGTAAATAACTGCCCGTGATTTTGATTATTTTTTCCGATGGTGAATTTGAGTTGCTGTTTGGTTCTCCAGTCAAAGGACTACTGATAGTAATTCCATGACGCAAAATATGATTCCGCCAAGAAGTTGTGGATCCACCAGAGCATGTTACAACAGACCCGCTTCTATTATTGATGCCTGCAACATCTCTTGGATTTGAAATTTTAAGCGAGCAGCAAATTTTCAAACTGATGATATGATTTATCTGGAAGATATATTTTTAAAATATATTTTCATCAAATATATTTTCATAAAATTAATTTATAGAAACATCGTCATTTATTTTTATTACATATGTTGATATACATTAATATTTTATGGAAATGAAATAAACACTAAAAATATCTGTATGTTTTTTAAGGAATAAAAAATATTTAATATAAAGAATAGGCTGTCCTATTTGAGCATTCAAATACTGTATATTTGCGTGTTTTACTCAATATTGAAACATTTTTTTTGGAATACTTGAATAATTTTGAAAATGAAAAGACATGTTAAGTTTTCTAGCAAAATACAATCTAAATAATAAAATAAAAATTTAATTATTTACAAATTTGCTTTTTTTATACCTTTCCATAATCAATAAACATTCAAAAGATATTATACAAAAAAAACCGCCAGTACCCGTTTTGAAAACCAACGGTTTTCATTTATATATGTTTTGACAATGCAATAAAAAAGTGCATATTGTTATTGTATACTATAGATCAATATTATTTTTTTATATATTATTATGTAATTTTTATATTATACATTAAAAAATGTCAGGATAAAAGAATCTAATTTGAATACATAAACTAAAACTCAAACAGGGTTAACTGAGTTCTAGATCTGTATCCAAATTAGGAGGTAACAGAAGAGTTCCAAAACTTTTACTAAAGAGAAGTAAAAATCAGTGAGTAGATTAAAGTAGATTTTTTAGTATATAACAAAGTAACATAGATTTAGTTTTATTTATATGTATACTAATAAGTACTTTATGTGGTTACATTTACATTTGCCTGGGTTTAGATAAAAAACAGGATTACTGCATACCTCTTGAATTTAGGAGTTTTTTTACAAAACAGCAGCCTAGTGTATTTTACACATGTCCAAAACAAGCCTATACTTAAAAAAAGAGCTCTAGCGTAGGCAAGTATTTTTATTCAGAGTTTGTCTTTCCTAGTCTCTGTCTAAAAAATATAAGTTCAATAAAACATATTTTTATTAGTTCCTTAAATTTTTAAAACTTTTTTTTTTAATTTTCCTTCGCAGGAGACCTGGAACTAGTTGCAACAGAAGTTTGCAACAGTGCCTTGATAGTTATTATTTATTATTTCTTAATAATTTTACATTATCTATGAAATGTTAAAACAATAACATGTCAGAATAAAAATTCAATAAAAGTTAAATTTAAAACACTGCCAAAACTTTCCATATCAATTTCCAGAAAAATTTTGAAGATCTAAATCTAAAGTATTTTGGTTTTTGAAATTAAAAAAATTATTTTTTCGTTTTTAAAAAATATTTTTCCTTATAATCTTAAATCTATAAAATAAAAGAGAAAAAAAAAAAGAAAGCTAAAACTAAGTTGCATAGGTAATCTTCAGGTAAATAATTTAAATATACATGCTAAAAACTTATGTTTGAATAATATATCACTCTAAATTCATTTTTAAAAACTGTAAAATGGCTTGAATAGAAAAAGTGGGGTGAATATAATTGAAACTTCATATTTTTATAAATAACCTACTTCCTACATAACTGCGGTTAAATAGTGGCAACTATTATGTTTTTTAGGTCGCTACACTTTAGAATGAAAGTGAAATAATGGTTTGTTTTGTTGGCAGCACTGGTTTCTGTTTGTTTGTCATGTAGAATTTTAACATGCGATTCCTGTGTTTTTTATCAATTTTGAACTTTCCCGGTAAGTTAGAATAGGCAGTGTTCTTAAAAGTAAAAACCTGTAAAAAACATAGTTTAGTTATTCATATAAAAAATTGAGGCTTACTTTAGGCTTTAACAATTTTATTTCAAAAATTATTCATATTTTTTAGGTTAGGTTTTCAGAATTTATGGGGTGAATAGAAACACTTAACTTTTATTGTTTCTATTCAACCCGCAAGAAAAAGTTAATACTAAATCACATTTATACTATATAAAATACATATTGTGCATTATTTATTTATGTTAGACACTTAACTGGCACAGCTGTTAGGTTTCAGAACCCTGTAAAATGTCAAGATAATTCAAACCAGTGGATACAGGGAGCTACAAAAAACACGACCCAAAAACCATGGAAAAAGCACTTTCTGACATACAGAAGGGACTAAGCATTTGAGAGTCTGCAGAGAAACATGGTTATCCATTTACAATTTAAAAATATCATACTTTACTGTTTCCATCAACCCCCAATTCATTTCAATGAAAAAAACATGAAATTGATGTACTGGGTCTATTCACCCTCATTTGCGGGGTAAAAGAAACACCATGTTTTGTTTTTTTTCTTAAAAATCAAATAAAGTTAAAAAATCAAAATACTATAATCCAATAGGTCTAATAGAGTCTTGTGTTTGGGGAAAAAATTGTTTACCTAAAACAACTATAAATATGCAACATTTTAAACCAAAGTTAAAAATTGTTTCTATTTACCCCGTTTAACGGTATTCAAATATTTGGTATTTGCCACAATAAAAAGTTGGGGTGTGAAGTACTTTTTTTAAACTAAAAATTTTGAACTAGATTAGCATACATTTGAACATATGGTTGTGTAAACTAAATACTTTTAATTTGAAAATGTATTATATATAGCAGTGCTGTACCAAGACATAATTCCATTTTGCTTGACCGGTATGAGCATCCAAACTAATGCGCCCAAATAAAAATTCCATATCTTTTAAATTTCAATGATCTTTAAAATTTTAACGATCTTTATAACGTTAAAAATTAAATTGCGTTGTTATTTTACTTTACACACCATTAAGATCTTTTAAACAATAACTATATATATATATATATATATATATATATATATATATATATATATATATATATATATATATATATATATATATATATATATATATATATATATATATATATATATATATATATATATATATATATATATATATATATAAATAAATATATATATATATATATATATATATATATATATATATATACATATATATATACAGGGCTTGTGATGAAGAAAATCGTCAAGCGTGTTATATCGCACTCGTAAAATTAGAATATGTTTTCATCGAGCGTGATTATGTGCGCTCGAAATAACATCGGCGAGCGCGATCATGAAAATTGCTGAAGGTGATGCTCATAAAAAGCTTTTTATTTTTTTATATCTTTTTTTATTTGTTACATAATTCTTTCGTCAAAAAATGTTTGAATTAGTATCACACTCATGAAACTACTTCAACGAATTAGATTTTTATACTTCCAAACTTCTTGTATATTGTCAGATCGCGATTTTATTTTTAACTATTTATGTTATAAAAGAATAATATCAAACAAAAACGCAACTTCTTATTGATTTAGTATTCAAGTATAATTTAGTGATTTTGTTTTGCTTCGTTGTTTTGATATATGTATTTTAAAATGTTAGGCTGTAAACTTAACGGTTAATGGTTTTTATATTTCTTGATATTTTTTATTCAAATTATTTATTTAATTTTTTTCTAAAATTTCTTTTTTAAATTACATTTTTTTTATCTTAAAAAAATAACACAACAAAAATTTGAAATAATAATAAATTAGAATAATAATAACTTTCCATTTAAGTAATGTTGACGTCATTACTTTGTTTCCTTTTCGAATGTGATTGCGAACATTTTAAACAACAGAATTGTTTTAAATTTGAGTTAAAATAAATAATAGTTAATAAAAAACCTATTCTATAAACAAAAACTAATTTAAAAATTACTCTATTATTATTATTTATTTTTATTATAAACGATGTGTGGAATATTACAAACAATAAATCAAATAAATCTTACTTGATATTTTCACAAGATTAATAATACTCCGCAGTTTTAATTTTAAGTTTCAATTTTTTTATAGCGGTTTTCTAATTTTCTATTCTTGCGCATTTTTGTATTCACATTGTGTTTCCACGTGCACATTCCATAATTAAAATTAGTGACTATTAACGACTTCAAACTGCTCATTCATTACCTTAGTGCAAAAGAGAACGACGTAGTGCTTTTTATATTTTATATCTTTAATAAAAAATCTTTTTTTAATATTTTATGAAAATAAAAAAATGATCCCGAACTATTGGACGAGCGTTATTTTATACGCTCGTTATAAGCTGAACGAGCGATGTTTATCGCGCCTAGAACGTTTGAAAATACCGTTTACGGGCGCGTTTTACGAGCGGAGCGCGATCCCGCTTGCTTCATCACAAGCCCTGTATATATATATATATATATATATATATATATATATATATATATATATATATATATATATATATATATATATATATATATATATATATATATATATATATATATATATATATATATATATATATATATATATATATATATATATATATATATATATATATATATATATATATATATATATATATATATATATATATATATATATATATATATATATATATATATATATATATGTATTAGGGTGGTGGAAAAAACAACTTTTTTTGAAAATGTCAGCTGACAACCCCTAAATGTGTTTTATATAATAAAATAATACTGGATTTAAAAAATTTTTAAATAAAAAATATTTTTAAGGGTGCCACAAGGCTCTTATACATCAAACAGGTCCCTAATAATATAAAAAAAAAAGTTTTTCAAAAGTATGTCATGTTGGGTCTCAAATGATGCAAAAATAAATAAAAATTTCAAAAATATAAATCATTTTATAATTAAATTTTTATTTTAGATTTTAGTAAACAAAAAGTTACGTTTTTTAACTAAAAATGAAAAATAGGGAATTTAACAAGATTTATTGATTATAATTTTTTTTTATCTATGTTTTTTTATAAAATGAATATTATTTTTGAAATTATTATATGATTTTGCTTCGTTTGAGACCCAACATGACATACTTTTAAAAAACTTTTTTTTTTATATTATTAGGGACCTGTTTGATGTATAAGGGCCTTGTGGCACCCGTAAAAATATTTTTTATTCAAAAATTTTTTAAATCCAGTATTATTTTATTATATAAAACACATTTAGGGGTTGTCAGCTGACATTTTCAAAAAAAGATTCAGACAACATAACTGTTTTAGTTGTGCAGAAGTGTTTTCTGGAGCTGCTGTCTATACTTTCAAAACTATTTAACAAGTGCTTATCAGGGTCTTGCTTTTTAGCCTACTAGAAAGAGCACCTGTTATTACTATTTTCAAAAACACTGGAGAGCAATCTGACTTATCTAATACTGTCTCATTAGTCTGCTTACTATCAATAGCAAGGTTTTTGAATCTTTAATGAATAAACATTTAATCTCACATTTGAATCTAAAAACTTACTTTCTGATCATCAAGATACTCTCGATGGATAGCACTCTTCATTATTTCCTGTAACTTTAGGTGTTCTTTAAGGTTCTATCCTTGACTCTATATAGTTTTTTAAATCTATTTAGGGTCAAATTGTTATATTTCAACCAATGGCCTGTGGTCGCCATCTCTGATTTTCCTAATTTTTACATATTGTTAGTGCATTATGTAGATAGGTTTAATTTGAAATTTTAGACTTACATGTACAACAGTATAGAAATTATAGCCTAATATACATGACACAGTGGCCCCCCTCAATTAACAAATGGTCAAAACAGATTACTTTAGAGCTGTATAACTTTTTTCTTACTTTTAAAAAGTGTCTCATTTTGTCTAGAACTATTTTCTAGATAGTTCTCTCTTTAAAAAAATGATTTTATTATTTTGTATACAAGTTTATAATGTTGGCATTTTCAGATAGTTGGGTATAATGGTCTTACATGCTGTTAATCTTAGATCAAAACAAAGCATTAAAAAAATGAATGAAGATCTCAAAATTGCTGAAATTAGACTTTATAGGCAAATAGACATTTTGTTTAAATATATATTTAAGTTCTAAACTGCAACAAGCTGCCTATTTTTTGCCCATTTATTGCAGACAGTAGTAGCTAATCAGAACACTTATCTGTAAAGACTTGAGAATTAATAAAAAAATGCTACTATTAATTTAATTTTGGCATATTTTAGTAATTTTAGGATTTTTTTTAAAGTTGGGGAGGTCATAATGTTTCTCTAATTTAATATAAGTTAATAAAAACTACTTTTTAAAAGAAAGATCTATCCAGAAAATAAATTGAGAAAAAAATGAGACATTTGTTGAAAGTAAGAAAAAAGTTATACAGCTCTAAAGTTGTCTGTTTTGATCATTTGTAAATTAAGGGGGGTCATGTTTCTAAGGCTATAAATTCAAACTGTGTCATGTTTCTAAGGCTATTATTTCCGAACAGTTATACTTTTAAGTCTGAAATTGTAAATTTAACCTATCTAAATAATGCACATTTCAATAAATAAATCAGGAAAAGCAGGGTGACCCACAAAGTTGTCTTCAAATTGGTTGAAACATAATGATTTGAGCCCGTAACAATCTTATAGAAATTCTCACATCAAGGTGGGATTGTTAGCTAATGATACTACCATCTATTCTTGTCTTGATAAGTTTCAAGCATTGTTCTATTGCTTGGAGGGGTATTTGAGCTTGAAAAGGATTTCACTTTGGCAACAGCGTAGGGTTCTCAGTAGCTTGTAAACTTTAACACAAATAAAACTTTTTTTTTTTTAAAAATTGTTATTGCAATAATCTCAATTTTCCTATATTTATGATTGGTAATATACTTGATGATTCATCTACCCTTTCTCTTTTAGGAACAACTAATACTTCCGATCTATTTTAGAAATCATATATCTAACCCATTGCACCTGGTAAGGTTGCATCTCTTTAACGTGCTTGCCACTTCCTTATTCAAATTTTAGACTTTATCTCTTATTCATCCAGCATGAAATACATGTCTGGAGCAGTTCTTCCAATGATGCTATTTTTTTTTAAATAAAGTGCAAAAACGCATTGAAAACATAATTGAACATCCTTTTGGAGTCAAACTTCAACCATTGTCACATCATTCTAATTTTGCTTTTCTTTCTCTTTTTTATAAATACTATAAAGGACGCTGCTCTAAGGAGCTAGCGTTTCTGTTGACATCTTGAATTTTATAGCCTACAATTTTACAAACAACATTAGTTAAAAGATTTTTATAAATTAAAATATTAGGTAAAAATTTAAAATTCTTGCTGACAGGGTTTTCTTTGTTTAAATTGAGAAGCTGTAGCGCAGTGGTTAGTGCGCTTGCCTCAAAAAGAGATTTGTGGGTCAACGCCATCTCTGGGCAAGTTTTATGATATTGGTATGGAAGGAGGCGTAAACTTTCTATCAAATGCTTTTTTATTGTGCTTTGTGATAAGGCAATTAGGACTACTCGGGGCTCCTAAAATGAAAATTAAAAAAAAAAATTGTTTTAGTTTAAACTGACCAAGTTAAAAAGACATTGTATTAAAACTGTAATTAGAATTTTTTCTTAAAGTTTTAATCTAAAACTCAATTTTCAACTTAATTAATTTAGCTTATAATTTGAGATTTTTTGGGCTTGACTTACTTCTATTGAGACATTTGTTTATTTTATTTCAAGATTTTGGCCGTATTTTTGTGATTTACTCTTTAATTTAAAATACTTTTTAAAGTTCCAAGAAATAAATATTAAGATTTGTATTTAAACAAATTTTTAAAACTTTTAAAATTAATTTAAAAAATAATTTATTCATTGTTATAGGTTTATAAGATTATAAAGTAACAAATTTAAAAACAAATTAATTCATATTTATAAATGTGTATTATTATAGTATATATTATTTATATTTAATAATATTATAAATATTACATACATTAAAAAAATAAACATAATAGTCATAGATACATATCTAAGTACATATAAATATATAAAATTTTATTTTAAAAATATGAAATTAACCTTTATCAATTCAACTAGAGTAGGAAATAAAGTCTCTTTGTCTACTGTAACTCGATTTTCTTTTGTTGCAAAGATGCGATAATGCTCAACCTTTTTATTATTTTGTGGACTATAAAAAAAAATATTTTTAAGATCTTCGCTAAGAAAAATAATTGGTAAACAATGTTTTTTATTTTATGTTTTGGCTGAACTTTTATAAAAGACTTTGAGAAAAAAGCAGTTAACTTCAAAACAATGACAAAGCAAATATTATAAGCAAGTTTAATTCAAAAAAATCCACAACAATAACGAAAATGACAATAAAAATAAAAGTTTATTTAAATAATTAAAAGTAAGAAAAAAATTAATTAAAAAAATATCATATCTATAAACACACATACCTTCTTATTAACATATAAGTAAACAAAAGACATGCCTAACAAACAGATATTTTCAACATAAAACTTAACGATGCAAAATGTGTTTACATAAAACATACTAAACAAGTGACTGAGACTAGTAAAGAACATCTTACAAGTGTGTAAAACTAATGGAGAATATCTAAGTTGGTGTGTAAACATAAACATACCTAACAACACAGAGTGTACAATCACCCAAAAAATTAGTACTTTCTCTGACAAGAAATAATCCAGCTTCTCGTGGTGTAAGTAATTCTTCAGCTTTTTCTCTTGTAATTTTGCCATAAAACCAACTAAAAATAATGTTTACATTGTTTTTAAAATGGGTTCAGATTTAGTAACAATATCTATAAGAGAGATAGATAATATTCAACTGGCCTAAATCTAATTCATAAATAGAAACTAAAGAATACTGATAATTGTTGTGGGCTTTATAAAACATGGCTGGAGCTAAGTCTGCAGCCATTTTCATTGTGAACAGAATTAATAAACTCTCACACAAGCTTAATTACCCGTTCACGGCAGTCTTTGAATAAATATAGTGGGCTGCTTGAACATTGATAATCTTTTTTTTTATTTATAAGTTTAATTTTATATGTACACTTGAGATATACCAGGTTTATTATCAAGCTGAATATCCAGCAAAATATATCAAGTATTTTTCTATCTTATCCTGTAAAGTTAAGATATAGATATTCTATGTGGATATCTATATCCAGTTATGTGATGTATCTGACAGGATATAACAAATATTAATTTATATTGCTTTGTTATAAAGCTTAAGTGTACTTATTTAGTCCTAGGGTGTCTATAAAGGTCTAGTTTGTTTATAATGGTCTAGGGTGTTTTTGAACATAAACAAATACCTCACTTTCAATTATTGTTTAAGGATGATGTCCCTTTTGTGTAACATTGTTAGGATTTTTTATTAGCTAAGCAGGTTAACTTTTTGTTTATTTATATAGAGCAGTTGGTAGTTTGTAAAATGATTTAAAATTGCTGACAGATAATGCATAATAAGTCACTTTGCTCTAACCATGTGAAAAGGTAAAAAAGTTCAGAATATTAATTTGTATTAAAAATCTTATTTTTCTTTTTTTTAACATCTTTGTTTCCAACAAAGCTGCAAGCAACCACCATTAGAGTTGGAAGTTACTGGAAGAAAAATGATGAAGTTTATAAAGCAAGAAGATGACTGACAGACAACTTACAAGATTGCTAATTAAATAAATCAGGAATGCAAGATAAAGTAAGCGAATTCCAAAGGACTGATGTTCCAGGAAAAAACTAGTTGAACACAAGTTTTTAGAGCTTTTCTAAGGAACAGTTGCAGTTAAAGGACTTATTTAAATGACAAGGAAAACAAGAATGTATTTTAATAGATAACATTGGAGACGCTAGCTTTTTAGAGCAGTGTCCTGTAAAGTATTTGTAGAAAAGAGAAAGAGAAGCAACACTACGACAATTTAATAAAAGTTGGAGATTGGCTGCAAAAGCAGGTCCAACTATGTTTAGAATGCAATTTGGCATATTGTCTAAAAGAGAAAGTGCATCATTAAAAGATCTGCTTCATATATGGCAACAATATTCCATATAAGGATAGATTTGATATTTAAAGAGATAAAAAATAAGAGTCTAAAGTAAGAAAATGTTGAGCCCAATAAAGAGTTGCAGCCTTAGCAGGTCTTAATTCTGCAATGGATTTGATATATGGTGCTCAAGAAAGATTGGAAGTAAGATTAATCCTAAAAGATGAAGGTTAGATGACTCATCAAGTACATTACCGTTGATAAATATAGGAAGATCAAAACTATTCTTATAACGATTAAGTGAAAAATATTGGGTTTTATCTGATTTAAACTTCACCAGCCACTGTGAGCCTTATGCTGTTGCAGAAATGAGTTCCTCTTCAAGCTCAAATGCACCCTCCAAGAAATTGGAGTGTGTAGGCTTCCTATCATGGCAAGAATAAATGCTAGTATCATCAGTAAGCAATGCCACCTTTGTTGTGAGAATATTCGGAATATTTTTAATGTAAATTAAAAAGAGTATTGGGGCATGGATAGAACCTTGAGGAACCCCTGTAGTGACAGGATTTGATTATGAATGCTGTCCATCGAGGGCAAATTTGATACTACAATTGATAAAGAAGGATTCCATAGTCTTAAAGATGTTACCTGATACTTCGTAAGAAAAAATTGTTTAAAAAAGTCTACCATGCCAAACTATATAAAAAGGTTTAGAAATATCAAGAGCAATAGCCTGAACCTCTCCACCGCTCTTTAATACACGATAAAACCTATCGGTTATTATTTTTTAATATATCAGCTGTAGAACGAGAAGACCGAAATCCATACTGATGATCAGAAGGTAATTTAATTGATTCAAGTGTTTGTTAATTAAAGAATCAAAAAAATTGCTTATGATAGGATGAAGACTGATGGAAAGGTAGTTAGACAAGTAAGATCGCTCTCCAAAATTTTTTGAAAATTGAAATAACAAATGCTGCATTTCAGCTGGCTGAAAAATAAGATTCTGACAAGCACTTGTTAAATAGTTTTAAAAGTATAGATATCAGCTCTAGAAAATACTTCTGCAAGATAAAAAGAGTTATGTTGTCTGGGCCGTATGGTATAGAAGAGTCCAAGCAAAAAACCACGTAAGATAAAGAAGCTGAGATGATACAAATGTCAAGTAATGAATCAACATCTGTTTCGGCTATATCAGGTAGAACGCAACTTGTGGAACCTACTAGCAAATTAAATATTCGATAAATCATTATGATAGAACAAACATACTGACATACTGTATTATTGTTTAATGAATGAAAGTTTTAGAAAGTTATATAATTAATTGGTTTTAACTTATAAAACTTTAAAATAATTATGTTTTTCATTAAAAACTTTAGAAAATAAAAAAAACTGGCATTTAATAACATTTTTGAATGTTGGTTTATAAAAACTTGTGAAGTATTGCGCTTGTATTATTAACCAAATAAATCATTACGTAACATCAAAAAACCGAGATATGTAAAAAAATAGTTAGTGATTGTTTAAAAGAAAATAATTAATAAGCATTACTTGTAAATGATTGTATATGTGTATATAGGTATTTGTATATAATATAAAACATAATTGGTAAAAACAAGAGAATTAATTTGTATATAAATAATGTTAATTTTTATTAAGATACATTATAAGGGGTATTAGATATATACAATATATAAATATATATACTATATATATATATATATATATATATATATATATATATATATATATGAATATATATATTTATATATATATATATATATATATATATATATATATATATATATATATATATATATATATATACATCTATATATATATATCAGCTTTGACAGCTGAGTCTCGTGATGGTTTGACTCCCATTGATCAAGTCTTGCTTTAAATGAATTTATTGAAGTAGCTTTGACAACAGTTTCTGGCAGTGCATTCCAGTAATTTGCAGCTCGATTAAGTAAAATGTTGTCTCTGTATTTATGTTTCGAAAAATCTTTTGAATATTTTAGAATATGGCCACGAGTATAATTTGATTTAAAGGAATGATTTTCTGTAAATTCAATTTTATCGTAACCATTGAAAATTTTATACAGTTGTATTATGTCCCCTCGTTGTCTTCTTTTAACAAGTGAGGGCATTCTAAGACAAGCTAGTCGATCTTCATAGCATAATTTACTGATTTGAGGTATTAATTTAGTGGCACGACGTTGTACTTTTTCTAAAATGACAATATCTTGTTTTTGATAAGGAGCCCATACGGGTACAGCTAACTCAAGAAGTGGTCGGATGAAAGTAAGATAAAGAGATTTTAGCAGTTCTGCATCAAATTGAACAAACGATTTCTTTATAATGCCCAGCATGCAATTTGCTTTGCTTGCACTCGATAATACCTGATTTTTCCATTTCAAGTTATCTAAAAAAATCACTCCTAGGTCTCTTTCAGAATGCGATGTATTGAGTTTACAACTATTTATATAAAATGGATATCGTTTATTTTTAAAGCCATAGTGCATAACTAAACACTTTTCAATATTAAAATTAAGTAACCAGTCTTGTGTCCAAGCATATGCAGAGTTCAAATCGCATTGAAGTTTATTATGTAACTCATCAGAAGAACTAATTGACATGATTTTGGTGTCATCAGCATACAATTTTGAAGTATTTTTTAGAGACTCAGGAAGATCATTTATATAGAGTATAAACAGTAGTGGACCCAATACTGAGCTTTGAGGAACTCCACTGTACACCTCGGCCCAAGTTGAAACATAATCTCCCATAACGACTCTCTACCTTCTATGTGGTATTTAGGTACATGCAATTTATTTTTTCAATATTACTCATAGATAACAGACGATTAGCCTTACTGCCTAAATTCGATTGGTTTCTTTTTAAATTTTTGGATCTGATTTCCACGGATACCATACCAAAAGGGGTCCGTCTCCTTAAGGGCATTATTAAGTTTATTTCGTTCTGTTCTGAGTATGAAATCCTGTTGACGTTCAGCATCTGTTAAATCTGGAGATATGTAGATATTTTTAAAACTTGGAAGCAATTTTAATTTTTTGGATGAAATTAGTATTTTGTTTCGTAGATTGGAATCAGTCAAGTTAACCAACAACAGACCTGGCTTGTCGGAAATTTTACTTCTTAATCGTCTCACATTTTCAAAATTTATGTCTTGAACTCCAATTTCTGTAAATATTTCTAACACTTTCGCTTTAATTTCAACTACTTTATCGTCTAAAGAAACTTTATCAAATTCTGACACTCCATAAATAATAATATTTTTAGCTCTCTTTTTATGTTCATTTAATTCATTTATAGTAGAATTTGCTATTATAAGTTGATCGTTTGGTTTCTTAACTTGTTTCCCTGATTTTTGAACTTGAATCCAATCATTTGTGCTTGATTGTTTGACTAAAGAACTAGTTTGCGCAATGTAAAATTTCAATTGATTTATTAATTCTACATCAACTACTTTATCTGACTCTAAAAGTTGCAAGCGCTCATATTTTTGTTTTTCGCTCTTCTCTATATTATTTATTCTATCAGAAAGTGATAACAGAAACTGTGAAATTTTGCCACACCACTCATGCAATATTTTCGAGGTTGCTGAATGGTTTCCTTGTCCAAAGGCTGGCCAATTTTCTTCTGCCAAGAATTGACAGTCCATTATTTGATGCAGGAGGGCTACCACTCTTTAGAGTGGATTACCTCCTGGTCGAGAATTATTTGTATATCTTATTACTCAGGGACGTATTGTAGGAAGAAATGTTTAATAAGATTTTTGCTAAATTCCATATATATATACACATATTTATATGTATATATATATGTCTATATATATATATATATATATATATATATATATATATATATATATATATATATATATATATATATATATATAAATATATATATATATATATATATATATATATATATATATATATATATCTAAATATATATATTCATATATATATATATACATATAAAAATATATATATTTATATGTATATATAAATATATATATATATATATATATAAATAAAAATATATATACATATATATAAATATATATATATATATATATATATATAAATATATATATATATATATACATATATAATATATACATTTATATAAATATTCCTAATGAACATGCTGATGGAGAAACAAGATGTTAAAGATAAATGTGAGACAAGAGTTTTTGATAATATATATATATATATATATATATATATATATATATATATATATATATATACATATATATACATATATATATATATATATATATACATATATATATATATATATATATATATATATATGTATATTATATATATATATATATATATATATATATATATATATATATATATATATATATATATATATATATATATTCATATATATATATATATATATGTATATACATATAAAAATATACATGGATATATAAATATATATATATATATATATTTATATGTATATAAATATCTATATATATATATATATATATATAGATATATTTATATAGATATAGGTTCTATATATATATATATATATATATATATATATATATTTATATGTATATAAATTTATCTATATATATATATATATATAGATATATTTATATAGATATAGGTTCTATATATATATATATATATATATATATATATATATATATATATATATTTATATGTATATAAATTTATCTATATATATTTACATATATATAGATATATTTATATAGATATAGGTTCTATATATATATATATATATATATATATATATATATATATATATATATATATATATATATATATATATATAAATATATATATATATATATATAAATATTCATATATATATATATATATATAGATATTCATATATATATACATATGTAATATATATATATATATATATATATATATATATACATATATATATATATATATATATATATATATATACATATACTTATATATATATATAATATATATATATATATATATATATTTATATATATATATATACATATATATATATATATGATGGTGGATTTATACATGAAGGTGGAAATGTATATATGACGGTGGATATATATATGAAGGTGGAGATATATAAATGATGGTGGATATATATATGAAGGTGGAGAGGTTAAGGCCATCGCTCTTGACATTTCAAAAACGTTTGATAAAGTTTATCATGCTGGTCTTCTCCATAAGCTTTCTTTATATGGTATATCCTGCATTATCTTTAAGATCATTGAATCCTTCCTTTCCGATCGTAGCATAAAAGTTGTCCTCGATGTACAACACTCTTCTTCTTATTCTGTAACTTCAGGGGTTCCTCAAGGTTCTATCCTTGGCCCTATACTCTTTTTAATTTACATTAACGATCTTCCAGATATTCTCACATCTCAGGTGGCATTGTTTGCTGATGATACTACCATTTATTTTTGTCGTGATAAGAAACCAACACCCTCTGATTGCTTGGAGGGGGCATTTGAGCTTGAAAAGGATCTCACTTCTGCTACAGCATGGGGCTCACAGTGGCTATTGAACTTTAATTCAGATAAAACTCAATTTTTTTCAGCCAATTGTTATCGCAATAATTTAGATCTTCCTATATTTATGAACGGTGATGTACTCGATGAGTCACCTACTCTTCATCTTCTAAGATTAATTCTTACTTCCAATCTTTCTTGGAAACCATATATCAAATCGGTTGCAAAATTAGCATCTGCTAAGGTTGCATTTCTTTATAGAGCTCGCCACTCTCTTACTCTGGATTCTATTCTCTATTTCTATAAATCTCAAATCCGGCCTTGTATGAAATACTGTTGCCATATCTGGGGCGGATCTTCTAATAATGCCCATTCTCTTATAGACAAGGTGCAAAAACGCATTGTAAACATAGTTTCACCTGCTCTTGCAGCTAACCTTCAACCATTATCATATCGTCGTAATGTTGCTTCTCTTTCTCTTTTCTACAAATACTATAATGGGCAATGCTCTAAAGAGCTAGCGTCTCTTGTGCCATCTACTAAAATTCATTCTCGTGTTACTCGTCATTCAATTCAGTGTCATCCTTTTTTTGTGACTGTTCCTAGGTGCTCCAAAAACGCTTATTCGTCTAGTTTTTTTCCTCAGGGTTACAGATTACAGGGTTACAGAGCAAAGAAGGTTACAGAGTACCTAAAAGCAAAGATAGTTCCAGTGCTACCATGGCCTGGAAACTCATCAGATTTAAACCCTATTGAAAATCTGTAGGAGATCATGAAAAGGGAAATTGCTTCTGAAATGATCACCAACAAAATACAATTAATTGAAAAGATGATCAAAGTCTGGCACAATAACATAGATATTCAAAATAATGCAATAAAATGCATAGAAAGTATGTCAAGACATGTAGAAGCGGTAATAAGTGCCAAGGGAGGGATATCAAAATACTAAAATAAATCACCAATATGTAATCTTTTGCTTGTACAATAGTGGAATTATTTAAAAAAAAAAAAAATAAGTATGTTTTTTGTAATAAATATAGACCGCAACACTCAAAAGTTACGAAAAAATAGTCTGCAACCTTTTTATTTCTATAATAAATACCCTTCAACACATAATTTTCAAAAAAAAGATAGTGTTTCAAATAATATGAGCACCCACTGTATATATATATATATATATATATATATATATATATATATATATATATATATATATATATATGTATATATATATATATATATATATATATATATATATATATATATATATATATATATATATATACATATTCTATCAACCTCTACATATATTTAAAACTTTCACAAATTAAAAACTGCAGCTTAATTTAAAATATGAATCTAGTAATAGTATCCAAAACTATGTATATATACTTTTTAAGTAAAAAAGTAGTATTTTTGTGCCAATATTATTATTGGACTAGCAATCAGGACTGGATCAGGTTACTGTGATTCTACGCATGATTATTAAATAGCTTGACCCCTGCTAAATTAGGATTTTATACGAACCTGGCCCTGGCCTCGGAAAAATATATGATTTAAAATATATGAACAGGGTTGATAGCCGCGGCTAGAATAAAATTTAAAATACATGATAATGATACACATCTGATAAATTTATGCATTCTTTTACTATTTATTAAATACTGCAAAAAATGTATACAAGGGCGTCGTGACCCCTGACCAAATGGGGTTCTCGCAAGGGCTTTTCACTTTTGTATTTAAATATGGGCCTTTTAGCACATTTTAACCCAAGTATAGCAATTTTTTAGCAATATTTCTTTTATTCATTTATTTATTTTTAAAAGAAAAAACAACTAAACAGAATTTTTAGAAAAATATAAAATACTTTTCGATTAAGTAACTGCTAAATAAAAACACAATATAAAAACTTTTTTTGTTCAGGGTTTTAAATTTTTGTTGATGGCAATTATTCAAACAACAAAATTAAAATCGTATTTGGTTACAATAACTTAACGGCAAAGTTGTATTTTAAGGAAACCAAAATAAAAACATGGTCGCTTCACACATGTTAACACTTTTTAGATTAAAAGAATTACAAAACTCAACTTGTTGGTTTTTATTATAAACTTCAATTTATTGGTGTGCATTAAGGATTTATTTGAATATAGTCCGTTTTTTCGGTGATATTCTTAGTATATATATATATATATATATATATATATATATATATATATATATATATATATATATATATATATATATATATATATATATATATATATATATATATATATATATATATATATATATATATATATATATATATATATATATATTTATATATTATATATATATACTGTACTATTATGTTACTGCCGTAAATATTATATATATATTACTGCCGTAAATATTATATTTTCGAAGCACATGGTAGCAACAGTAAATGCATGAGCGACACTTCTTCAGAGGGCCGCATTTATGGTTGGTGGCATCATCTTCATTTTCAACCTTATCTTCATCAATCTAGATTTGATAAGAACAATCGTAACTCTCTTCCAATGTTTTTTTTAAAACTGGCCACTTTTTTGCATAGTCCAACAGCTCAAGCAACAGCTGCGCTTCTTCGCCTAAAATATAAAAAGATAAAGATAATCTTATAAATATTCAAAATAAAGAACAAAAGAGATAACATTATCTAATGCTAATTAAAAATTTAATGAAGTTTACCAATATGGAAAACAAAAACTTAAGCAATTACTAATACAATTTTACAAGAAACCAATCAATTATATTTATAAGTAAATTTACACACCTGTTGCCGATATATAAAATGAGATTTTCTGAAGGGTTTTTTTTGGAATATTACATTCCAGTAACTCAGAAAATCCGTTGGGGTCAAAACAACTCATATCAGAGTACAGTTCAACGTGTTATGCAAACCGAGTCGACAGACTTCTTAACACTGTGTCTAGAACACCATTGTGGACCTCTACTTCAAACTTTTTTATATATATATATATAAATATATATATAAATATATATATATATATATATATATATATATATATATATATATATATATATATATATATATATATATATATATATATATATATATAGATATAGATATAGATATATATATATATATATATATATATATATATATATTTATATATATATATATATATACAACCCTTAGATGTTGTCCGAAAGTTTTTTCGATATTTTGTTGACAAAAAGTAAAAATTAAAATGCAAGACCGGAATTTTTTTTTTTAATAATGATAGACTGCCTGCCCCAACCAAACCCTTAGTCGATGTAGCAGCACTCCCTTGCGGGTCAGGCTATTTGTCAGTCGATATAGCAGCACTCCCTTGCGAGTCAGGCTATTTGTCAGTCGATGTAGCAGCACTCCCTTGCGAGTCAGGCTATTTGTCAGTCGATGTAGCAGCACTCCCTTGCGAGTCAGGCTATAAGATAGTCGATGTAGCAACACTCCGCGCATGATTTACAGTAAAAAAAATAAAAATAAAAACATTTTATTAAAAAAAATAAAAATAAAAACATTTTATTAAAAAAAATAAAAAAAAAACATTGTTTATATTGTTAAAAACATTCACAATGTTTTTAAAACATTCTGGTCAATTAAATTTGCGTTTTTGTGGTTTTTTTAAAAAACGATTAATTTGTAATTAAATTAATGGTTTTTACTTTCGTCCAACACGGAAATGTTGGACGAAAGTTAAAAGTAATTAAAAGTGACGTATATGTTGGCGTAAGAATCACTTTTTTCCTTCCGCTCTTCCCAAAGCCAACAAACTATAGATCTATATATATATATATATATATATATATATATATATATATATATATATATATATATATATATATATATATATATATATATATATATATATATATATATATATATATATATAAACTAAGAATATCACCGAAAAAACTGACTATATTCAAATAAATCGTTAATGCACACCAATAAATTGAAGTTTATAATAAAAACCAACAAGTTGAGTTTTGTAATTCTTTTAATCTAAAAAGTTTTAACATGTGTGAAGCGACCATGTTTTTATTTTGGTTTCCTTAAAATACAACTTTGCCGTTAAGTTATTGTAACCAAATACGATTTTAATTTTGTTGTTTGAATAATTGCCATCAACAAAAATTTAAAACCATGAACAAAAAAAGTTTTTATATTGTGTTTTTATTTAGCAGTTACTTAATCGAAAAGTATTTTATATTTTTCTAAAAATTCTGTTTAGTTGTTTTTTCTTTTAAAAATAAATAAATGAATAAAAGAAATATTGCTAAAAAATTGCTATACTTGGGTTAAAATGTGCTAAAAGGCCCATATTTAAATACAAAAGTGAAAAGCCCTTGCGAGAACCCCATTTGGTCAGGGGTCACGACGCCCTTGTATACATTTTATGCAGTATTTAATAAATAGTAAAAGAATGCATAAATTTATCAGATGTGTATCATTATCATGTATTTTAAATTTTATTCTAGCCGCGGCTATCAACCCTGTTCATATATTTTAAATCATATATTTTTCCGAGGCCAGGGCCAGGTTCCTGATCCAGTCCTGATTGCTAGTCCAATAATAATATTGGCACAAAAATACTACTTTTTTACTTAAAAAGTATATATACATAGTTTTGGATACTATTACTAGATTCATATTTTAAATTAAGCTGCAGTTTTTAATTTGTGAAAGTTTTAAATATATGTAGAGGTTGATAGAATATGTATATATATATATATATATATATATATATATATATATATATATATATATATATATATATATATATATAATATATATATATATATATATATATATATATATATATATATATATATATATATATATATATATATATATATATATATATATATATATATATATATATATATATATATATATATATATATATATATATATATATATATATATATATATATATATATATATATATATATATATATACAGTGGGTGCTCATATTATTTGAAACACTATCTTTTTTTTGAAAATTATGTGTTGAAGGGTATTTATTATAGAAATAAAAAGGTTGCAGACTATTTTTTCGTAACTTTTGAGTGTTGCGGTCTATATTTATTACAAAAAACATACTTATTTTTTTTTTTTTTAAATAATTCCACTATTGTACAAGCAAAAGATTACATATTGGTGATTTATTTTAGTATTTTGATATCCCTCCCTTGGCACTTATTACCGCTTCTACATGTCTTGACATACTTTCTATGCATTTTATTGCATTATTTTGAATATCTATGTTATTGTGCCAGACTTTGATCATCTTTTCAATTAATTGTATTTTGTTGGTGATCATTTCAGAAGCAATTTCCCTTTTCATGATCTCCTACAGATTTTCAATAGGGTTTAAATCTGGTGAGTTTCCAGGCCATGGTAGCACTGGAACTTTCTTTGCTTTTAGGTACTCTGTAACTTTCTTTGCTTTATGGCATGGGGCAGAATCATGCATAAATGTAAATTTTTGGTTCTTTGGGAACTATTCCTTCAACTGTGGTAGCAATCTTGTGTCAAGAACTTTTATGTATTGGTCCTAGCGCATAGTTCCCTCAACGATATATAAGCGCGCTGTTCCATGTCCACTAATGACAGACCATACCATTATACTTAGAGGATGCTTTACACGTTCTAAGATGCAGTCTTTGTGGAATTTTCGTCTACGCACAAACTGTGATTTGTTCATCAATATCTGGATTGTCGATTCATCCGAGAAACATATCTAAACAACATCAAAAAAACTTTTAAGTCAAAGTTTTAATGTAGGCAAATCTCTAAATGGAATGTGTACAATTATAAATGAAGTACTTACATTTTTCCAGTCATCGACGGTCAAATGCCGATGACTTTAAGCCCAAGCAAGGCGTTTTTGTTGCATTGCTAGAGTGAGGTTAGGCTTTTTAGCAGGTCGACAGCATCTAAATCCTTGTTCTTTGAGTCGGCGACGAACTGTCATTGGAGATACTGGTATTCCAGCATCTTGTATTAAAGTGGTTAGTATTCGCCTAGGCTTATTCCTATTTTATAGGCAAATATCTCGTATTTTTCTATAGTCTCTTGGCGTTGTTAGCCGTTTTCTACCACAATGTCCTGTTCGTTGAGGAGTATAATCAGCATTTTTGTCCAGATTTTTTTTTATTCGGTTGACTGTTGCCACTGAAACCTTTGTCATTGATGCTATACACCTTTGAGAATAAGAAGTATTCTTCAATAATGCTCCAACTTCTCTTTTTTTTTGAGAGTGAAACATCTTTTGCCTTTCCCATATTGAACAAAACACGTGATTCTAGTAAACCGTTATAAAAGTCAAATTATATGTAAAAATATTGATTTAATCATGTGTAACTGTAAAAAATAGACACATAAAAGAACTCAATAACAAAACAATAGAAAAATCTTTGAAAACTTTAAAAAGAGAGCAATACACAAACAGCACTTCACGCGACAACAACACAGGTATAGCTGCCGAAATTGTCAAAATTCGGGAAAAACCCTATAACTTCATAATGAGATGAAATGCAATGTTGCCAAACTCCCAGATTAAAGTAAAAGGTACATACATACTATTTGTAAAATAAAAAAAATTATTTTGTTAAAATGTTTTGATAATTTTGAACTTTATTCACAAAGTTTTTAAAATTTGGTCGTGTTTCTAATAATATGAGCACCCACTGTATATATATATATATATATATATATATATATATATATATATATATATATATATATATATATATATATATATATATATATATATATATATATATATATATATATATATATATATTTAAATTATGTTAGTGTATTTTACAAATAGAGTGCTCAATGTTCTTAAAGAACAGAGCAATAATTAATTAAAAAAATTAATTATATATATATATATATATATATATATAT
>NC_088932.1:57125000-57267500 GCF_038396675.1 Hydra vulgaris | reverse complement strand
CTACTTGTGGTTATAACCCTCTCTCAACTCTTTAACTCCGAAACACAAACCTTGACGAACAAGGCCGCTGCGCGGAGAAACAAGTTGAGCGCGGTACTACCAGGGACGTGGCGGGAATCGAACTCGGAACCTCTCGCTCATGAAGCGAGCGCTCTACCACTACACCACTACCGCATATATATATATATATATATATATATATATATATGCCTATGTAAACCATGAAACCCAAACACATGCCCATATTTGCTCACTCAATCTTAATCAAGATACATTTACGTAATACCAAGAGGAAATGTTTGACTCTAAACCAGTCTTTTAACCTGTATTTAAAATACAGGATAAAAATAACCAGATTTCCACAATCGAGCCAACATTACCAATGTACCGAAAAAGAAGTAATTATCCAATACCGAAAAGTAAAATCTAGACTGATACACCTTGATGTGACCAAATTATAAGGATTTGGTGGAGGACATCCTAGAGTCCTAAAAAATTGTGCAAACGCTTTTGCAGTACCTCAAAACATTTATCTTCAACTCCTCAATTGCAACTCCCGAAGTTCAAGATATTTGGAAAAAATCATAAGTTATGCCATTATTCAAATAGGGATATAGGTTAAATTGTACTAATTGTAGTCTCGAAGACATCTATACCGTGTAAAATACTTGAGGGGATAATACACAAATCAATCTCTGGTTACTTGCTAACCAATGGTTAAATTACTAAAGCTCAACATTGTTTTGTGAAAACAAAGAGACTTATAACGAATCTGTTGAAATCTCACGACATTTGTACGAAAGCCACTAATCGTAACAACCTGTTAACGTTTTCTATACCAATTTAGCTAAGACCTTTGACAAGATATAACACAAAAGACTAATACATAACCTGAAAGTATACGGCGTACAAGGAATGCTCATAGAATAAATTAAATTATTGGTCTCTGGGTATCTACAGAAAGTTATAATTGGACATGACAAATCTGAAAAAAAAACGAGTAGAGTTTCTACCCTTCATACATTTGACCTCAGCTAGAGTTTACAGAGTCCGTCACACTTTATAACATTTTGTAAAATTTGATTACTGAATAAACTAAACTAACGCATATTATTTAAAACTATATTTTAAATTATTATTAAAAATAACAGATCGACAAAACATTTATTATTTGCGAGTTTTCATTTTCAAAAATAAATTGATGTCATTTTAAGTTATTATTTAAAAAGGAATATGAATATATCAAGTTCCAAGCATTAAGTTATTTTTTTTATTCATAGGTAAAACAGGCATAAAAACTAATACTAGAGAAAAAATTTAAACAAAGAAAACAGTCAATTCTATGTGTTAGCCAGTCAAATTGACCAATCGCTTTCCATTTCTTGTATATATATATATATATATATATATATATATATATATATATATATATATATATATATATATATATATATGATATATATATATATATATATGTATATATATATATATATATATATATATATATATATATATATATATATATATATATATATATATATATATATATATATATATATATATATATATATATATATAAACGAGGCCTAGGAAGGTTTTTAATTGTTTGAAATAACTAACTTTTGAGTAAAAAAAGTATTCCAAATTTTTTTACGTTCATATCTATAATGAAAAGATTCTTCACAAAAAAAATTTAACTGTTATATGGAAATGGGAACAAGAATTACTGAATTCTTAGCTACCCCCCCTCCCCCCAATTGCCCGAAGCGTTAGAGCAACAAGTTAATTAAATGTTTTTTTTACTATTTTCAACCTGACTTTAATTCATCGAGAAATTCTAAAAATCTTAGTATAATATGTCAGCTTTCAAAAATTATGATCATATAAAGTTTAAATCCTCCTCAATTTGATGCGGCTGCAAATTTAATATGGTAATAATTTTTGAACGCTGAGAAACTATACTATGAGTTTTAAAATTTCTCAATGAATATAAGTTTAGTTGAATCAACTTATTGCTTTAACGTTTTAGGCAGGGGGGCTAAGATTATAGTATTTCTTTTTCTCATTCTCCTATCACGGTAATTATTTTTGAGAAGAACCATTTTGTCATTTATATGAACGTAAAAATTAATAAAAATCATTTCCGAAGAATTCTTCTTGTAATAGTGTAAGCATTTTTTACTAATGTGTAAAAATTGACAGTAGTTAAGACATTTGCGACTTCCTGTAATTTTATTTTTGGTATAAATTGACTTTTTACTAATTTATATATATATATATATATATATATATATATATATATTATATATATATATATATATATATATATATATATATATATATATATATATATATATATATATATATATATATATATATATATATATATATAAATGATAAAAATGTTACAGACCAGAAAGGTTGTTTCACTTGTTGGTGATGGGAGATTTTACAGCCCTGGTCTTAACGCAAAATACTGTACATATTCATTTATGGAAACTGAATCTGGGTGTGTAGTTGACTCAGTTGTAACATCAGTGACAGAAGTGTGCAATTCTAAGTATATGGAAAAAGCAGGATTTATTCAATTATTAAAAACACTTAAAAAGTGGGAATAAAAATTGATTTTATATCTACTGATCATCATGCCTAAATTCAAAAATTTTTGAAGGTAGATCCGAAGTTTAACAATATGTATCATCAATTTGTTCCGTGACATGTTGCTAAATCATTTGGTAAAAAAATGCACGAAGCTTAAAAGCCATTTTTCAAAAAGACTTACTGGAATGGATTCCATCAATAATTAATCAAATTCGGTGGAATCTTGAAAACTAATAAAAACCCGCGTTTAATGTATGAAAAATTTTCTTCCATTTTATACCATATATGAAATGTACATGAATGGGGTGGCTGTTCATATTTTCATAAATGCAAATATAAACCTTATTCTAAAGAAGACGAACATTTGAAAAACTGATTGGATGCAGAATCCGACGCTTTTCAGTTTTTAGTTTCCATATTGAAATCAAGAACTCTTAAGGATATTTTTAAACATTCAACCGAAGCAATTCAAACTACTAATGTTAAAGTTTTTGATAACCCTTTGCTAATATATGTGCTAAAACAGTACCACTTTGAGGATGATCACATGGTAATGGGTGCGTATTTGGCAGATATTGATGATAATTTTAATTTAGAACGGAAATACAAATTGGATAGTCTCGGAGAAAATAAATTTAGGATAGCTCACCAAAAACCTACCCAAAAAGTGTATAAGAAAAGAAATTAAAGTAAAAGATACTTTATAACTATCTGCTTTTCATGAAAAAATATGTTTTGAAAACGGAACATATCGGTAAAAAAAGAAAAAGTGAAAAATGAGTAATGGCTCCAACATTAACCGAGACCAAAGCTGAAATTATAGAAAGAACAAAAAGTGTGCTAGATTTTGAAACTTAAAAAGGTATAAAACATTATTGACTTTTAAATTGCAATTGATTCACTGTGAATGAAATTAATTATTTTAATTAATTTTTCGTTTTAAGTTAAACCTGCTAAATAAGCAACAATTTTTCATACAGTTGGAATTCTACACTTCTGATATAATATTGCATTTACGTCAGTTACATACCCCATATTCGACTTCCATGATTGTATATGTACATTTGCGTTTTAAACAGAACTGTCATATAAGTAATAAAAATTATCTGTTTATCATTTTTATCATTTTCATACGCTGGATTTTCACGAGTGTGTCGAAAAACACTTTTGTATTTTTAACATAAGCGAAACGTCATTTTTAAAAGAAAACGTTATTCATGAAAAAAAATCAATTTCCACATTATATTTTTGGCGCTTCGTGTCAGTCATAAATTCTGCGATTTCCGTACAAGTCATTATTTGATGATACAATGCAATGGGTAATATTTATATAAAATTTAGGTGGCAATGTTTAAGTTGCAGCCCTTTTTATAAGAAATTTTTAATTTTTTTTGGGCACTATTTTTTTTTTTAGTTATTATCCATTCATTAATTAATTTTATATTTAATTGTCTTATTTTATATTATTTCTTTTAGTATTATACTTATATTTGTTTTTTATACATTTTTACTTAACGGTTTCTTTTTCTGGGTTTTTATAAAAACGTTTTTAAAGCGGTGTTTTTTAGCGGTTTCGAGCGACAATACGTCCGATCTTGTTACAGGTTCTTTACTTTCTTGGCATTATTAACTAATTGCTTACTATTTGTTATTTGGTATTTTATTTATTATTTGATGTTTGGTAATTTTTTTGGTACATAGTGTAACCTTTAATTTTCTATAAAAAATTTATCATTTTTTAACAAATACTCAAGAACAAAAATCAAGAACAAAACAAAAAAAGACATATTATTTAGTCATGAAGACAAAGAAAGCAAAACCGTTTTTAAGTAAAGGGAATTTACCGTAAAAAAAAAAAGGGTTCATAAGTTTGATTTTGGACTGCACCAAAATACGGTCAACGCTGTCGAAAACTGTCTAAAATAGCCCCTGGCTGTAAAGATACATATTTCCTATATATGTATGCATGTATGTATATTTATTTATATTAATAAACGAAGCTGCTAGTGCAAATAACATTTTAAAAAGTTTATGGCTATTAAAATAGTCATTGTTTTTAATTTTAAAATTTAAACCCTTCAATGTATTTCCATGCCTCCTCAACTTTAGATCCCTAAATGTCCCTATAGCACCTTGGTCTTCCCCATCAAAATTCGTGTAAATTCCATTATCATCTGGAAACCTGGCTCTTATTGCCGAAACAACACATGTCAGTAGAACTTTTTGATTATACCTTTTAAGTTTGCACTAGGTTAACCATGTGAATTGATGATAAGTGGCATATCTAAATTTTTTGCTCAAGAAAAGCAAAAGTTTACTCAAATTTAGGTAATAAAAAAATTCGATAAATAAAAGCAAATTTATTTAAGAAACTAAAATAAAATTTTTAATAACAACATATATATATATATATATATATATATATATATATATATATATATATATATATATATATATATATATATATATATATATATATATATATATATATGTATATATATATATATGTATATATATATATATATATATATATATATATAATATATGTATATATATATATATGTATATATATATATATATATATATATATATATATATATATATATATATATATATATATATATATGGCTATTTCCACGATGGAAGAGATAAATTTATTGTTTAAAAATTTCTTTTTTAAAAAGTTTTATTTCTTTAATTATAGTTAAAACACCTTAAAATTATTGTTAAAATAAATTTTGAGTAGAAAATGTTTGAACCGAGTAGATAAATTTGATGAATGTTAGCAACAGTTTGTTCTTTTTATTATTCGAAAAAGTGAGTAAAATTTGAGGGCGAGTTATTGCAATATTTTACACAAAACATATCCATATTTTAGTTTAGAAAGAATCTTTGAGATTACATATATGTCTTGAGTAAAAAAACTGTTACTCTTTAAAAAAAATTCAAGTGTTTTTTTGTCACATACACATCTGCAAAAATTACGTTGCGTCACTGAACTAAAAGCTAAAAAAGTTTAATTATCGCAATGAAATTATGCTTTATGGCGATGTTTTTTTAGAAATTATAAATTTTAATGTAAACTTTTAATCATTACTAAAAAAAAATTGGTCAAAAAGCATTGTATTAACATAGAGTTATAGTTTAAAAGCTGTTGCGTCACTGAACCCATCGACGCGTCAATGGGTTCAGTGACGCAATTTTGACCAATTTTTTTTTAGTAATGAATAAAAGTTTACATTAAAATTATCCCGTCGCGACAGGATAATTAGCGTTTTATAAAATAGCGCGCTAAGGAAGTCAAAATATCATCCAAAAGTTCAGATTTCGTTGTGGGTTTTTAAATTTTTCAAATTCGAATAAATTTTTGCATTTTAGTATTGTGAAGGGCTATTAATAAATATTAGTAAACTTTTGGATTTATGTTAACATTTTCTTATAAAGTTGTAAATTTTTAAGAAATGGAATCAAAATTAGAAGGAAAAAAAAAACGTTATGCAGAATACCAAGCTAATTATGTTTCTCGGAATGCTAATAAAAAGAAAGAAATGTCCAGAGTTAGATCTAAGAGATATCGAGAAAAATTGAAAGCCGATCCTAATAAAAAAGCAGCTTATACTGCTAAAGCAAAATTAGGAGTTTTAAAAAGTCGCGCTTTAAAAAGAAAACTTTTAAATCAATATCAAAGACCAAGCTCTTTTTTTATTAACGTTCAACGAAGAGGAAAAGCATTGAAAAAAGTTTTAAAAGCACTACCAACTTCAAAGGAGAAACAATTTGAAATTCTTTCTATTCTTTCAAATAGCTCTGCTTGTAAAGATAATTTGGGTCTACTTCCAGCATGTTCAAAGCTGTATGGTCTTTCTGAAAGCGATGTTTTAGCAGTTGTAAACATTTATAATGAAGATGAAGTTTCCCAAATATCACCAAACAAAAAAGATGTCACTCAAATTCAATTATCTGACGGAAAAGCAAGTAATATTCAGATACGTCATTTATATTATACGCTAAAAGAAGCTTTCGAGTTATTCAAGGAAAAGCATCTGCACATAAAAATTGGACTCAGCAAATTTTGCGACCATCGTCCACGCAATGTAAAATCAGTTACAAAATTTCCGCATAATGTTTGTGTTTGTAGTTTGCATGAAAATATGCGATTTGCCTTAAATGCATTAACAAAATCAATTTAAGCGCCTTCAATCAAAGTTAAATCTGAAATGATAAATAACTTTGTTTGTGAACCGTACACATAAGATTGCGCCTATGACAAATGCGTTGCGTGCAAAGGTATGAAACAGTTCGATAAACTCTTGCAAACTGTTAATATATTTGGTTTCGAAGTATCCTGGGACGATTGGAGAAAGCCTGAAACTAAAACATACGCAAACAAGAAAAAATTTCAAAAAAGTCTACTGTATCAGAACTCATCCAACACATATCAGCGACGCGTGATAAGTTCGTTAAACACACATTTGTAAAGAAAAACCAATCAAGAATTTTTAATAAACTAAAGGAGGTTTCGATGAGTGTTAATTCTGAAATTGCGGTAATCCAAGTTGACTGGGCTGAAAACGCTAGGTGTTTCTATCAAAACGAGCCACAAGCGACTCATTTTGGTCAAAATCAAGTTTCTATCATAACCCTAGCAGTCTGGAACATTGAGTTAAAAACATTTGCCATGGTTTCAGATTCAACTGATCATACTAAGTCTTCCGTTATACCGTACATTGACAAAATCCTCCACTTTATTCCTGATCAAGTCAAAGAAGTACACATGTTCAGCGATAATGCCACTTCTCATTTCAAAAACAAAAGCATTATGCCTGCAATGGTTGTGTTTAAAAAACGTTTTCATAAAAAATTCTTCTGGCATTTCTTTGCAGCGATGCACGGGAAAGGAGTGGTTGACGGAATGGGAGCTACTGTTAAGCGAATCGCAGCCCTGAGAGTTAAAACTAGTCAATACGAAATCAGGTCAGCAGCAGATTTTGCGTTAGCATTACAAGATTTGCAAATATCTGTAATTTATATGTCAGAAAACGATACAAGACAACATAAAAATGAACTTGGATTCAGTTCAATTTTAAGTTATTCAAGAAAAATCAAAGGTATATCAAAATCACATTATTTTTATGTTCAGAATGATAACGTTGTTCCGATGCTATTTTCACCTGAGTATAATTAAAATTTATTACAAAATAACAAAACTTTTTAAAATGATTTTAATTTCGTCTTTTTGTTTCGTCACTGAACGTTGCGTCACTGAACTGATAGTTTTTTTTCTGTAAAATAAAACGATATGAAAACTTTATTGTTTGTGGCTTTTTTTATGACTACCTTATTGCTAAATGAATAAATTACAACAAAAAAAATCTAATAATTCAAGCAAGAATTAAAATTTCAGCAAAAACTCCATTTAAAAGTATGCTGATAAAAAAACACTTTTTTCCGCGTTGCGTCACTGAACTCATGTTTTAATTTTGCTATGTATCAGTGTTATGTTAATGCAATTGTGTTTAGTTTATATTATAAAATTTTAATTCAAGATTATTTTTGAGTTATAGAAAAATTTCTATTAAAAAAAATCTCTTTGCATGATGCGTCACTGAACTATGGAATTAGCCATATATATATATATATATATATATATATATATATATATATATATATATATATATATATATATATATATATATATATATATATATATACGTATATTTTCTTTTTAACTTTGCTTACATTAAAATGTCACAGTACAATTATATGCCGTATATATGGTGTTACAATTAAAAAAATTCTAACATCAGCATAATTAAAATAAGAAAAACACTCACATATATAAATATAAGCATATACACACTTACACATGTATAGATGCGCACATATATAAATTGCTAAAAATTAAACCTAAGCTATGATCTGAAAGAAGATCACAAGACCTTGTCGTCAGAACCTTATAAATTACAAGAAAGCCAATTAAAGACAAGTATAACTTACAATACAATAAAGAAAAAAAAAAAAAAAAAAAAAGTAATAAAATTCAAGTTAAATAACAATTTTCAAAGTATTTGAAGTACCTGAGTATATTATCAATTGAAAAAATATATTTTTTAGATTGAGCTTGAAAAGATAAAAGGAAGTTGGTTGATCGAAATTCTGCAGGAAAATATTATTCCATAGGTGGGGTCCGCGAGAAGCAATGCCAATTTGATTAAATTTTGTTTGACAAAACGGCTTATTTAAAAAATTATGTTCCTCATATCGTATTTGTTGTTAGGTTTTAGTTTGATAATATTATTAAAAGCAGCAGGGGATAAATTATTTCTCCATAAATATACAAAATATAAAACTTTAAGAACATTGAGTTTAAATAAATTTAATAACCTCATTTCAGTAAAATTGGGTTTGTATGTGTAAAACGATCAGCTTAGTTAATTATGCGGATAGCATGTTTTTGACGACGATGAAAAAGTTTTAACTTACTTTATACAGTGCTTCCCCAGGCAGTGTAAGCGTAATTTATGTAACTGTAGATAAAAAGAGTAATGAAGTTGGCTCAAACAATTTTTAATAAGGTAGTTACGAGCTTTATATAGAATCCCAATATTTTTTGAAATTTTAGTAGATACATAATTAATGCATTGATTCTAGGAGTTGTTTTCATCGAGATAAACGCCTAAGAATTATGTAAGGAAATTATTTTTTATTTCAATTTCGTTTATATAAAGTTTGTTGATAAAAATCGCTTTTTTGCATGTAAATTGAGTCCATTTGGTTTTATTAATATTTAAAGTTAGCTTTTACATTTAAACCAATTTACTGCTTGAGAGGAATAGATTGGTATCATTTGCGTACATGATCCTAATATAGTTATAAGCTTTATTCAAATCATTTATATATATATAAAAAAAAGTAGAAGTCCGATGATTGAACCTTTAGGAACACCATATACAATATCAAAATAATTATTTTGATAACCGTCGTTACTAATTACAAATTGTTTTATTTTTTTTTAAGTAGCTTCTAAACCATTTTAAAACAACCTTTAGTTCCATAATATTCAAGTTTATGTTGTAAAATATGATGATCTACTGTGTCGAAAGCTTTTGATTGGTCAATAAAGAAACCTAACAAGTACTGTGATTTTTCAAAAGATTTCAAGATTTCATGCACAAACTGGATTATTACATGTTCTGTTGAATTACCTTTTTAAAGCCGAATTTTTCGTTTAGAGTAAGTTATTTTTGTTGAAATGTTTGTAAATTCTATTAGACATTATTGTTTCTGAAAATTTTGAAAATACCGAAAGAACAGAGATGGGATGATAGTTGCTAATATTTGATCTGTCACCCTCTTTAAAGATAGGAGTAACTTTAGCAACTTTTAATTGGTCTGGGAATATTCCTTGATAAAAAAAAGCTTTAAAAAATTTAAAAAGAACATGTTTTAATTTACCGAGACAGTCTACATTTACATTTCCATTAATTTCATCTGCTTCTGATGCTTTGTTTCTTTTCAAAGAATTTAAAGCTACATCAAATTCCTCAAAGGATAATAATGAGGTCAACTCGTCAGAGCAAATACAATTTGTTCTGACGAGTTGACCTCAATATTATCGAGGAAATCATTAAAGGAAGCC
Source organism: Hydra vulgaris (assembly GCF_038396675.1). Classification (NCBI taxonomy): domain Eukaryota; kingdom Metazoa; phylum Cnidaria; class Hydrozoa; order Anthoathecata; family Hydridae; genus Hydra; species Hydra vulgaris. The sequence goes on along the minus strand of NC_088932.1, from coordinate 57,257,260 downwards.
GTCCTGTTTGGAATCTTATACGATAGGAAAGGACCTATTCCAATAAAAAATTTATTAAATTTTTGGGATATGGCTCTTGGGTCATATAAAACTTATGTTATCAACTTTAATCATCTGTGGCAGAAAACCTAAGCATGATTTTTGCTTTCCAGTAATTTCTTCCATAATTTGCGATGTGTGTTGTAAGTCGTTTTTACTTTTATTAATTAGTTCTGAGAAGTAATTTCTTTTTAGGTTTTTACGTATTTTTTCAAATAGATATTTGTAGTTTTATATATTATTTTGCTTACAGGTGTTTTTGTTTTTAGATATTTAATATATATCTTCTGTTTAATTTTAGGCTATTTTTTAATCCATTCGTAATCCAGGGACTTTTTGAGCTTTTGTTTATTTTTAATATTTTTTTTCAACAATTGGAAATTAGCGTCGTAAACAGAAAACAATGTTTTATCAAATACAACTATTGGGGTGTTAACATTTTTTTCTAAATTTGAGTTTAAAAGCAGGAATATAGGAAAATGATTGGATATATCAGTTTTTATGATACATTTTTGAATATCTTGATTAAAAATGTCAGTTGTAATGATATTATCTAAAGGGTAGCTGAGTTTATTGTTAACCTAGAAGGGCGATTATTTAAGGGTATAGATCTTGTGTCAAAAATTGTGTGATGAAAATTTTTACTTTTATGGTCATCGTTATAAAGAAAATTATTCATATTAAAGTCCCCAATTACAAAACTTTTTTTTTTTTGCGTCACTTATATTAACGATACGTTGTAACAACGTGCTTAGGTTTTCGCTCGCGCCGTCAGGTGGTCGATAAGAACAGCTTAGAATAATATTTTTTGTTTTTTCAAGTAAGAGTTCAATTATTAAAACTTCTTTATCGCCATCGAAGACGCTTAAATCATTTCTCATATTATAAAAGATATTTTCATGAACATAAATAAGAATTCCTCCACCCCGTTTATTAGTTTTTCTTTCTTGTGAAATAATTTTAAAATAAGGAATATTAAAATTATTGCCAAAATTGTTTAATGTAACCCATGTTTTAGTTAATTTGTTTCTTGTAAAAAAACCTTAAAGTTTTTCAAAATTCCGATTCAAACATCTTATATCGAGGTGGAGATTTCTATTTCGGCTTTGAAAAGTGATGGATTCAAAATCATTCAGTAAAGCAATGGTTGTTAAAATTAAACTTCGTATAGTTTTTTTTTAAGAATGTGTAACTCGATTATTTGTTTAAATCTTTTTTTAAATTATTATTCTTAAAAGAAATATTTTTATCGTATCGAACCGAAACATTCTCATCATTTAAACGTCGTTCTTTCACTTCCGCAAACAATTTTCTTCTGATTGCAACCGCTTCGCGAGAAAAATCTTCACTTGTTTGTTCCTCTTAGACAAGTTTGTTGAGAGATGTTTGTTGCTCTGAGAACAGTTGATTCTTTTAAAGTTTTAGCTTTTAAAAGCTTTGCCTTTGTATTGTTAAAGTTTTAAGACTATTACCCATGGACGTCCAATTTTTTTTTGTCCCTTGCGATGTTCACGTTCAATTTCAATGCCCTTTAAACCCAGTTTTTGTAGAAAAAATGAATGAATCTTTTCTTCGGTTGCCTCCCAAGATTCGACTTCGTCTTCACATATTCCATCAATTCTTCAATTACCTCTTAGCGATCTATCTTCGAGATTACGGATTTTCTCGTTTAAAAATTAATTATTAATTCTTTCTTTCTCTAACACAAGCCAACAAAAAAAAAAATTTTTTCTGGTGCCGAGCAAACAATTTGTTTTTTGTATAGCATTTCTCATTTTGATTTCAAATATGCAACTTTTTTTTTACCATCACGTCAAGTTGTAAAGATATTTAGGTTCAAATCTTTAGTATTTAGGGTAAAGTCCCTAATATTGTAGAAAAAAAAGTTATTCAAAAGTATGTCAACCTGGGTCTCAAAAGAAGCGTATCTTCATAGAGATTTTAAAAATGTTATTCATTTGTAATAAAAATAAGTATTTTTGTATTATTGCTGAATGTCATTCTGTTAAAATTTTTTTTAAGTCTTTATCATTTTTTCACATATTTTTTTGTCGATAAATTTTATGAAAAAATATTTATGTTTTCTATAATCTCTATGAAAATACGCTTCTTTTGAGACCCAGGTTGACATACTTTTGAATAACTTTTTTTTCAACAATATTAGGGACTTTACCCTAAATACTTAAGATTTGAACCTAAATAACTTTACAACTTGACGTGATGGTAAAAAAAGAGTAGCATATTTGAAATCAAAATGAGAAATGCTATACAAAAAAAAATTGTTTGCTCGGCACTAGAAAAAAATTTGTTTTTTGTTGACCTGTGTAATCGTTAGTTATCGTTTTCGTTAAATAAATGTTTGTTGCTATTTTCAATCTTTTTATTAATTACGTGTTCGTTGAAGATTAAACTTTCTTTCATCTCTTTAAGCTCTTTTTCAAATTTTTTAATTTTTCTTGCATTTGCTATGATTTTTGTCTCAAGTTTATCCAATCTTTCGTTGAGTATTTTGTGTATGCACTAACAATAGCAATTACAGTTTTTTCTTAGTTTTTAAATATAACTTCAGCTTCCTTTTTAAAATCATCCAGCATTTCTTTCATCATATTTTTTATTTCTTAAAGTATTACCGCTATACTTAGTATTGATAAGATTTTTTTAGTTAGAGGATTCGTAGGTTTTTTAAATGTTTCTATATTACCTTTAAAGTTATTTGACTCAATTTATTCACTTTTTCTATTCAAAAACTTTAACTTATTTCAGAAGAATTTTTAATATTTTTGCGCACAAAAGCGTCTGTTTCAATATATATATATATATATATATATATATATATATATATATATATATATATATATATATATATATATATATATATATATATATATATATATATATATATATATATATATATATATATATATGTATGTATACACTTGTTAACAAGGCCAAAAGTAGCAAGGCTAAAGCCATATCTTTCATGGCCAAGACCAAGACCACAAGTTACACGACCAAGGATAATACCAGGAATAGGAGTTTCAAGGTCACGGCCTACGCAAACGTTTTAAAGACCAATGACTTGAATTTTTGCTTTACGTTAAGGCCAATTATTAGAAAAACTGTAGGTAGCAAGTGCTGTGACAATAAAACCACATGTTGTAAAAATAGACCAAGGTTATTTGCAGAGTTTAACGAAGTCAATAAAAAAATATACTTGTATGTATATGAAAGCCGAAAACAATAATACATAAAAATAAAGGATAAAATCTTTTAATTCTTTAATTTATGCATTTTTTTTTGAAAGCCAAAGCCAAAAAATTCAATACCAAGACCTAGGACAAGGCCAACAGTTTCAAGGCCAAGGTCTTATTTTTTGACCATAAGGCATAGCGGAGGACAAGGCTAAAACCAAGGACTAACAAAGCTGTATATATATATGCAGCTGTATATATATATATATATATATATATATATATATATATATATATATATATATATATATATATATATATATATATATATATATATATATATATATATATATATATATATATATATATATATATATATATATATATATATTTGTTAAATTTGATTAAAACGGCTGCGTATAAATTTTTTTTTTTTAAATATATTTCGATGTAATTATATATTTACACGTAAATACAATATAATTATATTTTTTTTTAAATATATTTCGATGTAATTATATATATTTGTTTCGAACCTGGATCTTCTGCTTATAAAGCAAGCGCCCTAACCACTGCGCCACGACTGCACAAATTGGTATATTAGTGTAAGTATATAATTACATCGAAATATATTTAAAAAAAAAAGTTTATACGCAGCCATTTCAATTTTTTTTTTTTTTTTTTTTTATTCTGTTATTTAGGTGCCCCAAGAAGTCCTAACGGTCTTGTCACAGAGCACCGCGGAAGTGCATTTAACCAGGAAGTTCACGCCTCCTTCCCTACCGTGACGCGAAAATATGTCCAAGGCTCGTTTCGAACCTGGATCTCTTGCTTATAAAGCAAGCGCTCTAACCACTGCGCCACGGCTGCACAAATCACTTTTAATCACATTTAACAAATATAAATATCGTATAACAAGAATATGATTTTAAAAGATATATATATATATATATATATATATATATATATATATATATATATATATATATATATATATATATATATTAGAGTGGGCGGAAAATTTTTTTCTGACTTTTGATTCGCTATACCGCGGAAAACATGATTCAAGGGTAAATGCAAAAAAAATAATACAAATATTTTACATCTGGAGCTAGCGCATCGTACTTAAATATTTGAATAAATACTCGCTTTTTATCATTTTTGTAACAAAGTGCGCTTTAGAGTATTCCCAAATTGCGCTGCAAAATTGGTGTTTTTCTTGTCACAACAACTTGTTTTGGTGTAATTTTGTTTTGATTATTTTAAAATATTACCCAATCTGTCATGGCTGTTTTTAAAAAAATTACTCGTTGCGAATTTATGTGCCCGATTTTTGGTCATCCAATAGAATTATCTGCAAATAAGCTTCTGACTTATGAAGATGTTCTCAAGTGTTGTTTTAATGAAAATTACAAACTAGCTTTGAAATCGAACAACAAACCAGTTGTGTTTTTCTTATGTTTCAAATTGCGTTGCACAAAAAGTTAAATCAGTGTTTGATAAAGCTTCAATACCCACAGTAACATTTTACAGAGTTGTGCAATTAATAAATGGATACCATGACAGTTATCGCAATCTTATGAAATCCTTAAAGCGTGATAAAGAAAAAGGAAAGTTCAAAAAGAGAGTTGAAGATTTTAAAACAAAATCATTGTTATTGTTTGATGTCTCGGCGTGTAAGTGTAAAATAACATTAGACTGCAAATATAAAATGGTCACTGAAATTTGTTTATGCGAGTGTTCTGTTTCAATTATCTGTATGTGTGAAAAAGAAAAAAAAATCCCCATCATTGAACTAAAATTTGTGTACTTCCAAAGAATTCATGGTACTGGTAAAATTGGAAGTATTGACGTAAAAGAAACAAAAAAAATTACACAAAGACACGATTGGAAATGTGCTGAACTTGAAAGAACTCTGCTTACTAATAATCTATTATCGCAACATTCATGCTCAAACCATTTAGATGAAACACTAAAGCAAAAAAAGTTCGATAGTGATGCCTCCGTAGCCATTAAAGAAGTCATCGATGAAGAATTAAAAGAATATAAGCTAACTAAGTCATCATGGCAGATGCGTATTACAATGAAAAATACTGCTCTGACTAGCGATCGCTATGGATTATTAGACAGAGCAACGGCTGCAATTGCCTCAAGTGTTTTGCAAGATTTTGGTATCGTAACTAATTATGATCCCAGTTTTGTTGTTGACAAAAATAAAATTAGAATAGCAGAAGTGGATAACCGTTCACAACTTCAAATGCAGAGCAAGGAGAAATATAACCCACTTTAAGGACTGTATTTTAATGGGAGGAAGGAAAAAACTCTAGTGGTTGAAAATATGAAATTGAAACGGTTTTGACAAACCATAAAAGAGGAACATTACTCAATTTTAAAAGAACTTGGTTCCGTGTACGTTGTTCATGTTTCACCAACTTCTGGGTCTGCTAAAAACATTGCCTGTAGCATTATTTCATATTCGAATAAAACTGGAGTTTCATTTCATGAACTGGACGTAATTGGATGCGATGGTACTGTTACAATTGAGGCAATAACATGGGATGGAAATCCGGTGTTTATGCCTCAATTGAAAAATATGTAAACAGACCACTGCAGTAGGGGATTTGTCTCTTACACTTCAACGAATTGCCATTCCGGCATTTATTTCAAATTTTAGACGGAGAAACGACAGGCTTAAAATCATTTAGCGGTCCGATTGGCGCACAGCTTAATAAGTGTGAGAAATTACCAGTGGTAAAATTTGTCAGTGTTCATTGTGAAATTCTAGAAATTGACCGCAAAATTTTATGCAAAGATCAGCAGTTTTTGTTGGATATAAGTTCTGCTATTAAATCAGGCAGTTGTTCAGAAGATTTATCTGTTCGTGAACCTGGAGCCATTTTACACACAAGGTGGTTAACAACTGCAAACAGAGTTTTACGATTGTACTTGAGCCTTGAAACCCCAACAGAGGAGCACAAAATCTTAGTTTCTTTTCTTTTAAAATCATATGTCCCTGGATGGTTTCATATAAAAAAAGTAAATACTTCACAAATGGAGCAGAACATGTATTTGAAATGATAAAGTCGTCAAGATTCCTGCTTAATGATTTGCTAAAAGTAATTGACCCAGTAATTGAGAGAAATGCTTTTTTTGCACATTCAGAAAACTTATTTTTAACAATGGTAGTAGATAAAAGGGTTCATATAAGGGAATTGGGTTATAGAAGAATTATAAAGGCAAGAAGCCTAGCTTCAAAAAGAAAATTTATTAGGAGTTTTCAAGCACCCAAAATTAATTTCCTTGCTACTGACTATACAGAGATGATTGACTGGAACACTACCACGCTTTTTCCGCCACCTTTGCTGCGAAGAGTCTCAGATAAAGATATTTGGTCAAAAATCCAATCAGGTGAAACAGCGGCTGAGTGGAACTTTGAAAAGTTTCCATGTCACACCCAAGCAGTAGAACGATGCGTAAAACTTGTAACAGAGGCTTCACAAAAAGTAGCTGGCTTCATTTTCAGAGATGGCATTATAAGAACTACACATAATTCCAGATCCTAAATGCCTAATTTTTTAAGCAAATCATATTTTAAACTACCAACAGAAATTAGCGAAAAGTAAAAGAATATATTTTTTCAAAAAAGTTTTAGTCAAAAAGATGGTTTTTCAATTAAAAAAAAAAAGATTTCTAATTTACCATTCCAATACTTTTTTCTACTTTAAATTGTCTCTAGGTACAGTGTCGTAGCTAGGTTTTCTGGCGCCTAGGGCAACGCTGAAAATTGGCGCCTCCCTCCTGAATTAGACATGCGAACTAAAAAAAAATGTCGTGGGGTAGACTTTTTTTTTTTTCCAATATATTATACACCTAAAATTATGCTAAAGTACCTTATTTTCAATAATATTTGGACTGATTTGCATTAACAAATTCAGCCCAACAACCCTTTTTGGCGCCTTCCCCTTCCCTAGAGAAGCGCCAGGGGTGACTGCCCCACAAGCCCAACCTTTGCTATGCCTCTGTCTAGATATTTATTAAAGAATTTATTCAATTTCATTTCATTTGTTAAAAAATTAAAAAAAGGGAAAACTTCTTCGATTATTCAAGCGCGATGCGCTAGCTCCAGACAGAATTTTTTTTTTTTTTTTTTTTGCATTATCCTTAGGACATTACCCTAAGGACAAGTTTTTTGCGGTATAGCGAGTCAAAAATCGAAAGAAAAAAGTTTTTCGGCCCTTCCTAATATATATATATATGTATATATGTATATATATATATATATATATATATATATATATATATATATATATATATATATATATATATATATATATATATATATATATATATATATATATATATATATTTATAAAACAGTTTGATCCTCGTCACGTCGCTGTTATTACCACGCTCAACTTGTTTCTCCGCGCAGCAGCCTTGTTCGTCGAGATGAGAGGATTGTAACCAAAAAAGTAGCCCCATTGGTTGTAGTGGCCTTAATCACCTTGGGGAGGTGAATAATTAAAACTTTATATATATACATATATTTACATACATATATCGGTAATACATTCTGTTAGTCAGTTGGTCAGATATCTTCAGTATATTGCTAAGGCTTTTCATTACACATTATTTTATTATATTGCAGGCCTTGATATGAGATTTTATTGCATAACAAAACTAATAAAGCTATAAAGCTAGTAAATGTAACTTTAACACGGCTTTGAATTATAGTTAAAAGTTAAGTTGCGTTAATAACATGATTCACTAAGATATAATTGAGCGAAATGTCTTTTTAAAAATCTTTTAAACAATTATATTTTAAAAGTTTTTTTTTAATTTTAAATTAGGAATAAGTTTAAAATTTTTTGTGACTAGTTGTTAAGAACAAGTGTTGAAGCATTTTATATAAATTCTACAAGAATATAAAATAACTTGTCTTTTGTTGATTAATGTAAATGTTTTGAAGTCTTTTATAATGTTTTGAATTTAACAATTTTTTTAAATTTTTTAAACAAATATTTTTTTTTTGTTTTTTTTTTTTACTTTCAAAAACGGCATGAATAAGTTTAAATCTTTTAAAATAATTTTTAAACTCGTTACGTGAAATGCTTATTAATAGAGTTTACAGTCGTATGACAATTTATTATGGCCACCCAATAAATTTTAACATACCTTGCTTATCTTTTGTTTTCTTAGCATTATAGTTCAAAATTTTATAATTTAATTTATTTGGATGCATACAATATAGTTATACGTTGACAAAATTATTTAAAATTTTATACTGGTGTAAACACTGTCATTTTTGACAGCCATTTTGTGTGACGCCATCTTGAGACCGCTATTCTTACAGTGCACGTGGTCAATACTCTCTGTTAGTTTTGGTATATTTTTCAAAGTTATCATTAAAGTATGTACTTAAATCGACTAATATTACTTTAAGAATATTACATTACATAAATTAACATAAAAATATTTATATTTTACTCAGTATTTTGTGATTAAAATTATTTTAAGTAATAATATAAATTTTCGTACTAAAATTGGTTATTTTTTTAGAAATGGGCAAAAAAAGGACTTATCTCTAGAAAAAAAAAGTGAAATCCAAGCACTTCTTACAAATACTAGTTTTTTCCAAAGAGGAATCGCCAGAAGATGTAATGTTTCTAGAGTGTCAGTGCAGAATATCCAAAAAAAAATTGTCCACATGGAAAACCTGACTCCAAAAAGGACTGGGAACTGTGGTAAAAAAAGAATTCTTACTCCACGAGGTGAAAGAATTCTTACCAAAATAGTATTGGAAGATAGGCTAGCATCAAATGATGATATCACTGAGAAGTTGGAGAGCTCTAGTATTAAGATGTCCAAGAGAACGGTTCAGCGTCGTCTACACGATCTTGGCTACAGCTCGAGACGTCCGGCTAAAAAGCCAAAATTAACGCCAAAAATGATGGAGAAGCGATTAGAATGGGCAAAAAAATATATAAATTGGACTGAAGACGATTGGAAAACGGTATAACAGATTATTTTATCAAATAATACTTTAAATTTTTTAGATAATCCATGCATTGCGGTCAATAAACCATCGTATAATATTTTTAGGTTTGCTTTAGTGAAGAGAGCACGTTCCAAGTCTTATCAAAAAAAGCACAATACGTGAAAAGGAAGATTGGAGAGAAATATTTAAGTAGCTGTATTATTCAAACCGTCAAACATCCAACCTCGGTGATGATTTGGTTGGTCATTTGTGGGAAAGGAATGGGAAGGCTGTACATTGTTTAAGGGATAATGAACCAGGTGCAGTATAAAAATGTCCTGGAACAAAGATTGTTACCCCAATTGACGGGATGGTTTGGTCCAGAGGACCAGAAGAAAACAAAACATTCATGCGAGATGGAGCACCATGCCATACGGCTAAGTCTATCAAAATCTTTTTGAAAGATAAAAATATTCCTTTGTTGGACTGGCCGGGAAATTCGCCGGATCTCAATCCTATAGAGAATGTTTGGGAGCTATTAAAAAAGGAGGTGGCCAAGGAAAATACTACAAACAAGGTGGTTCTAATAGAAAGTATTATAAAACATTGGAACCACAATGCAAGATTGCAGGAAATGGCAGAAAACTGCATAAAAAGCATGCCTAAAAGGGTACACGCAGTAATCGATGCAAAAGGGGGGGGGGTTACAAAATATTGATTGTAACTAAGATATTATATGAATATTTTTTATTAAAGTGTATTTATTCTTATAAAATGGTAATTTTTTATTAACACACAACCTGATTTTTTATTAGAATACGTCTTTGGTAGATAAAATTGTAAAAACTGATGGAAAATCACAATTTTTCTAGAGTTTCTAGAAAAAATGTAGGTGGCCATAATAAATTGTCTTACGACTGTACAAATAGTTTCACAAAGATTAAGTCTGTCAACAAAAATGAACAATTAAATTTTCCGATCTGTTTTAAATAAAACAGCCCGGTCTGTTTTAAATAAAATAGTCCGATCTGTTTTAAATAAAACAGTCCGATCTGTTTTAAATAAAACAGTCCGATCTGTTTTAAATAAAACAGTCCGATCTGTTTTAAATAAAACAGTCCGATCTGTTTTAAATAAAACAGTCCGATCTGTTTTAAATAAAGCAGTCCGATATGTTTTAATTAAAACAGTCCGATTTGTTTTAAATAAAACAGATCGGATGAATTAGTTCTTTTTTTTTTTTTTTTTAGTTTTTAATTTTACAATGAACTGTTTAAAACTTTTATTAGTTATTAATTATTGTAATGTTGCTAAAGATTACAAACCTAGAGAAAACCCAAATAGTTGTTTTTAATTGCAATAATTAAACCAGATTTTTTTAAAAAAGAAATAACTAAATAGTCGGAATTTCCTTTGCAAGAAACAAAATTGTGTTAAATAAAACAAAGTATTTTCATAATACCTAGATAAATAACTTGTTTTGGAAAGTTTAAGTAACTATTAACTTTTATCTAATGATTGTTCAAGATATAAACACAACTTATCTTGAAACTAGAGGTTTACTTTAAAAGCTCTACAATTACTTTTTTTTAAATGGCTAACCTTTTCAGAATTTCCTTTGAAGTCATAACGTGCAATACATTCAGTTCCAGGAAAAAAACACTAAATAAAATATAAAACAAAATCAATTTAACTAAAAATGATGAAAATACTAGAAATTAAAATATTCAGGGAAATAAGTGTAAAAATCATTTTTTTTTAAATGGGAGATAATTCTAACAAACAATTAAATGGGATATAATCTTAGCAAACAACTAAATGGGAGGTAATCCTAGCAAACAATTATATGGGAGGTAACCTAGCAATTAATTAAATGGGAGATTATTCTAGCAAACAATTAAATGGGAAGTAATCCTAGCAAAGAATTAAATGGGAGACAATCTTAACAAAAATGTAAATAAGAGGCAATCCTAGCAAACAATTAAATGGGATGTAATCCTAGCAAACAATTAATACAAATTGTTATAGAGAGTAATGCAAAAAGTTTATGGTACATCAGTAAAAATCAGTAAGGATAATTATATAATTGGTTTTTCATTTTGAAAGGTTTTTATTTCATAAATGTTTTATTAAACGTAACATTGAACTATTCCAATAAAACTTTGTAATTATTTTTAAATATACAAAAATATATATATATAAAAAATATTATTTTCAAAGTAAACATAAAGCTGAGGCGGCATTTCAAAACAGCTTAATAGAAAATTGATTTTGATTAAAAATCATTTTTATTAAAAAACAAAGTTTTAATTAGAAAAAGCAAATGCAGATTGGGCTCTGCCATAAGTGGTGTTACACAACACCACTTATGACAGAGCTCACAAATAACATCAAGGTTCTTAAGCTACTTTGGGATTGTTGACAATAACCCATTACAGAATCCATTCAGGTCCCACTGCAGCATTAAAAGCTTGTGAAATGTCCTTTAATAATACGTCTAATAAAAGTGGTTTAATTTTAGTTCATTTCATTCAGATGTCGTTGCTTTAAAATTAGCATTTTGTTCAAGGTTTTTAAAAGCATATAATCAAATTATAACATTTAAAATTTTACCAACTAGGAGGTGTAATTAACTTAGAGGTATAGTAGAAATTTTATTTTCAGCTTGCAAGTTTTAATTTTGTTAGAAAAAAATTGAAGTGTTGTGAGTCTTATTTAATTTCACTCAAAAAAATATTTAATTTTGTTTACTATCATTAATTTAGATAATATAAGTAGTTTCTTCAAAAATTTATAGGGAGAAATTTAAAAATTCACTTTTTTTCCGAAAGTGAACGTGAACGTGATAAGACGTGTTTTGTAATTGCGGAAAAAATTAAAAATGGCGAAATATACTGTAGTGTAAATTAAAGATTTATTAGCCCTTTGAGGTCTTTAAAAAAAAATTTTTTTTGCTTATCGGGTCCAAATTTTTTTTTTACTTATTGACCTTAAATATAACAGAAAAAATATGTTTGACCCATGGCTTTTCTTTATTTTTCAAAAAAAAAAGGTTTTTAGTGTAGCACTAAATTGTTTAATTTTTATTCTACCAAAAACACTATGACCTAAGTGCAAGCTCTAAACAAGAAAGAAAAAACAAAAATATGTAAACACTTGTTTTTATTCACAATTAAATTACAATATTGACTTTAAATATCCTATTTTATACGAAAGTCAGTCTTTGTATGGTAAAGTTCAAAACAATCAGTAGGGTGTAGTCCTGGTTTTCTAGTGCAGGTTTTACAAAAGTATACAGTTTTTTTTCTACCACCCTGTGTTTTTCTGTCACTGCAGACTAAACAGTCTTTAGCATTATTACTTGGAACTTGTGCAATAAAATGTGGCTTTTGGTTGAGGCGTTCATTGTCATCTAATGATGATCGCCTTCCTTTTCGTTCTTGAGTGTTACGACATGCTCCTACTAATTGCTCAATGAGGTTTTGTCTGTAGGTTAAGTGTCTAAGTTTGTTTTTACCATTGCCTTAACAAAATTTATTGAACAATATATAACTGTTTACAACTGCAACTTCCAACAACCAGAAAAATATTTTTCTCCACCATTTTAAAGACTTGCGTAGAAATGAATAGCTGGAACAATAGTGATCAGCTCGGTCAACAGCTCCCATATATTTCGAATAATTTACAATAACAGTTGGTTTATCAATGTCTACAATACCTCCTTTTATTCTTTGTTTTGCAACTTCAGTTGTTGAATCATGAAAAGTACTCAGCATCAGAACCTGTCGCCTGTCCTGCCATGCCAAAACCATAACATTGGAAGAGTGTACATATGCAGAAACTTCATGTCTTTTTAATTTGAGTTTTTTTATATCTTCAGGTAACTGTTTTCTATTTTTCATTATTGTCCCTGTAGTTTGTATGTTCATTTTGAGGTGTTCTTGTGCAAGAGGAAAACTAGTATATAATCTGTCAGTGAATAAGTGATAACCACTCCCTTGGGCAGCCTCTAAAAGCTCATCACACAAATGTAACACGATTCGACTTGTAAACTGCATCATAGGTCTTGCCAAACTTTCGGTAGTGCAATTACCATAATACGGTTCAAAGAAACTAATATAACCTGTTTCACTATCGGCTAAGACAAAAACACGAATGCCCCACTTTGTGGGTTTTTGTGGATTGTACATGCGAAATGCAACTCTACCTTTGAATCCAATAGTACTTTCATCAATTGCAATGTTGCGAGATGGAACAAAATTTCTAGAACAGGAACTTTTCATTTCTGATACAACACGATGCACTTTCCTTGCACGTCTATTCAGTTCATTAGATGGATTTGATGGTGGGGATACGTGCAGCATCCAATGTATCTGAAGAAACCGATTTCGAGAGAAAACTGCTGAAAAAAATGGCATGTAGTTCAGCCAATCACAAGAAAAATAATGTTTTATACTTGATTTTTCATTCAGAGCCATATTCAAAGTAGTACCAAAGTAAGCATGAATTTCTTCAAGTGTCACATTTTTCCATTTATGCCAAATAGAATGAGATTCCAAATTGTTATTTTCAATTTTTGACTTAGCATAACGATTAGTTTCGGTTACAATATCTGCAAGTAACTCATCAGTAAAAAATAACTTGAAAAAATCTAGTTCACGTGTTAAGTTTATTGAATGCTGAGGGCCTACATTTGCTACTGTGAATGGCAATGCTTCAAATGCTGGAGTATCTTGCACTACTTTTGTCCATCCTATGTTTAAAGCAGGTCCATTGTCATCAATTTCATTTCGTTCAATATCTTCCTCGGACTCTGATATCTCTGAGAATTCAGTCTCAGATTCACTAAAAGTGTATTCACTGTCGCTTTCAGTACTTGTTTCATCCAATGCCTTCAATACTTCTTCAGTTGTAAAACGTTTCCTTGTCATTTCTAAATAAATTTTTATAAAAATTTCTAAGAGTATAAGTAAGGTTAGACGATTAAAAAATGTTACTGAAAAACACTATATTAAAAACAAACTATAATATTACCAATCGAACCTAGCAAATTGTCCAAGTTAGCTTTAAAAGATAATTTTTACAGTATAAACATCAACATAGTAGATGTCCCGTCACGCGGGACATTGGACCGCAAAGGGTTAGAGATACATGAAAACACATTATTAAAAATTTTTAACGAAAAGTTTGAAAAATTAGAAAGCAAATTAGCGAATTTGCAGGAAGAAAATACATATTTAAAAAAAGAAGTATACGAGTTAAAGAAATCTGTTGAATTTGTAAGTGAGAAATATGAAGCAGTAAACATCAAACTCACCGAGCAAAAAAATGCAAAAACAAGCACAGTCGCAAATATTAACTCAACCATAAGTTTTGAAAATGAAAACAATAATGAGATTAAAGACAAAATTGCGGAATTAGAAGATCGAAGTAGGCGGAGTAATCTAAGATTTTCAGGAATTGTAGAAGATGAAAATGAGACATGGGAAGTAAGTGAAAAAAAAATTCAGGACTTTTTAAAATCAAAACTTGGATTTGAAAAAAATGTTCAAATCGAAAGAGCACATCGAACGGGAAGAAAAGTTTCTGATGGAAAAAAGATTAACAGAACAATCGTAGCAAAGTTTTTAAATTTGAAAGATAAATCGGCAGTGTTGGACAACTTTATTAAACGAAAGCTATGGAACGAAAAGTTATATGTAAACGAAGATTACAGTGAACGAACGATTGAAGTAAGAAAAAGATTATTTAAAGAAGCAAACGAGTTAAAAGCAAAAGGTAAATTTGCCAAAGTAATCTATAATAAACTTAATACTCGTGATTTTTAATTTTAAAATGAAATTCTTTAATTCAATTGCTGTAAAAATATGAATGGATTCAAATTACCACAAAAATTTTGACTCAATGTCATGTAATTTATTTCAAACAAATGAATTAGTCATTGATATTGAGTCAGGTCCAGATTTAAATTATTTTCATGAATCAGTTGCACTGCAAACTAAATGCTTGTATTTTTACAACAAAGAAATAAAAGAATTTCTAGAGCGGGATCATTTTAATGTTGTTCATATTAATATTAGGAGTTTGAAAAAAAACTTTGAAAATTTATTTATTTTTATAGAAGAAAATTTAAATATTTTTAACTTAATTTGTTTAACTGAAACGTGGTGCGATTCTGATGATGTTAAACTCAACTCTAATCTCTGTCTTACAGGTTTTAACATGATCCCGCTAGAGCTGAAAGCAAAAAAACGCGGCGGTGGTGTACTTATTTATATAAAAGAAAACATGTGTTTCATTATTAGGCCCGATATGAGTATCTCTGACGACAATATTGAGGTTCTAACAATAGAAATTAAAACCGGTAATTCTAAAAATATACTTTTAAGCTGCTGTTATCGCCCGCCAGCATATTTTGAAACCATATACAAGCTCAGAATAGGCAGAAAAATGAGCAATCTGATTCGCTGGTTTTGAAAGAGAGGCAAGTGCGATTTTGTTGAAAAATATAATGAAAATCAAAACAAACAGATTTTTGAAATAAATTTCAAAGTTATGATATACTAAGTTTATCAATACAAGTCATGTGTTACTATTAACACAGGAAATTCATTTTTTTTTAATACTCTTCAGAGTATTTAAAATGTATCAAAATCTATTTGTACAAGAGAATTTTCACTCGTAAAAATTTCAATAAAGTTTATCTTGGTGATGAAGATTTTATCTATTGTTAATTTTAAGAAACGAAAAAAAAATGTGTTGAAGTAAATTTGAAAAAATCTACAAATGTGTTTCTCTTAAAATATGCTCTTGGCCAGCATTCTCAAATACATAGTTTATATAAGTATGTTGTACGAGACTAATAGTGAAGCACTTTTGCATACAAAGTTTATATGCAGTTTTATGTGACTACTGAAGTAAAGTTTTATGTGACTACTGGTGAAGAACTTTATTTATAAACTGATTTACATGTTTATTATAAAGAGTTGAAAATTAGAGTTTTTTAAAATAGAAAATTTTTACTAATTGCAAAACTAGCTTACATGTTCCATGTCAATATATGAGCTCTGAGGAGATTTTGTTTTCATGCTTTGTTTCAACCTTAGTTTGGAGGAGGCTGATATATTTTTTTATTACGTAACTTTATAAAACATCGAGTTAAACCATTAAAAACTTTTTTTAAATTTATAAAAATTTTGGCAGGCTGCATTAAGTTATAAAATATTTGAAAATTTAACAAAATAAGTGATATTTATGTTTGTCTACAGAACAGTAATTTTTGTACAGTTTCATATAAACACTGACATTAAAAGCAAGAAAAAGTATTGAAGTCAAATAAGTTAACCAAATAAAAGTGGATTATGGCATAAATAAAAGTAGATTATGGCAAATGATTGTGGCATTTTTGTATTGCAGTAATTGAAAGAAAAAAAGATTTAAAAAACTAAACTAAGTGGTTAAAATCAATCGTTTTAATGAAAAAAGAGTAATAAAAAAAAGAAAAGAGAATTATCAAAAAAAAAGCTATTATAAAATGTGTTTTGTATGTATAAACTCTTGAAATATTTCACTTGAATTTGCATGTGTGCAATTTTGCAAGATTTCTAAATGTGTTTCTCATCAAATATAATGTCCGTGTTTTATAAAGCATACTCAATACAAAGTTTATATGCAATTGCACCAGACTTCTGGTAAAGTACTTATAATATGAAAAGTATAAATTTTAAGCTGAGGTAGAGGTTGTTCTAAGCTCATTACTGCATCTTTATACCAACTTGTTAATTATAAACAGTTTAACATTTAAAATTTTGGAAAAAGAAAATTTTTACAGATGTTTTGCTAAACTAGCTTACATGTTCCATTTAAATCTATGAACCCTGAAGAAGTTACTGTTCAACCTAAATTTTGAGAAGGCTGATAAGGCGTACATCAATATTTTTCTTTATATATATTATATAGGATGAAAATTGGATATTAATCTAATGGAAATAATTTGAATAATAAATTGGATAAAAATCTATTGGAAAATTTAACAAAAAAAGTGATATTTGTTTTTTCACTGAACATTAAAACTGTACTGAGTATTAAAGTCAAAAAATTTAACCAAATAAAGGTGAATTATGGCAATTTTTGTAATAAAAATAACTTCATCAAAATTAGCTTTTACATTTGAAGTAGCAAGTTTTAAAAAAAAGATATTAATATTACATCAAAATAAAACATAACGCATCTCTGTTTTTATATTAATAAACAAGAGATATTAACAGAAATTTAAAAAAAGAACACTTGTTTTTATTGGTTATATTAAAAATTACATAATAAAACTATGAATAAAAATTGTAAATATGAAGTACATTTTATTTAAGATTTTTTTTCTAACTTTTTTAGAGCAGACATATTTTCTTTTTTTTCTGGAATATATAATGTAAAATAAATTATTAGCATTATAAATTTATAAAATTTATCAAAGTTTGCTGCTTTATTTAATATTATTTACCATCAGTTGCTATTAAAGGATACACATTTTATATTAATTATAGAATACAATAACAAGTATTTTGTTCAGGTTAAAAGCTATTTACCAACAAACATGTATTGAGTTTTGAAATTGAAATAAACAACAACATGAACTTGCATGTTGGCAATCTTTCTTGTTTCCGCCTTTTTACACTTAGTTTTTCATAAAGGTGTGTTAAGTTGAGATTTATTGCTTTTGGTAATCAGTTTACTATATCAAAACACACTTGTGTACATCAGGTTATAGATTTTTTCTAATAGCTTATTATGCTGCAATGCTTTGTGATCTTTTATTACTATACATTACCAAAGGATATCTAAATTTGCTCTTGCTTACAATTGCTTTTAATTTAAGAGTGTTGCAAATCATCTGGGCTAGCTATAACAACCAATAAGCAATATTCTCAAACTTTTTTAGTGTTGTATATAATTTATATATGGGAGTAATAAGTGTAAAGTTCTAAAAAGAAATTAGGTTATTTTTTCAAAATACTTTTTTTGCTAAATGATTGGATAAATGGGAACTTAATTTGAAAAAAAATTATACCAAGTTAATAATAGTCTATTGATATTAGTAGGTAAATTTTAAAACTGTTTTAAAAAATCTATCGTATGAGAATCACAGCATAGTCAAGTTTCACCATCTGGTTTATAGTTTGTTACAATGGTTGTCTTTTTTATATCTTAGAATTATAAAAACAATTAGAAAAACAAACTAATTTTTTCAAATCTTTATTTTTAAGAAAAAATTCTGAAAAACACGGATGTTTGAGTTGTGAGGGTTTGTATAAGTATTTGTACTATATTTCACAAAATTGGATAGAAAAATCATAACTTTTTTTTGCTATTATTATTTGGTTTTATATGAAGTTACTCAAATTCACTTTTATTATTTAATACGTTTTTTGACATTTGTTTTGATTTAAACATACGCGCAAAAGCCTCTCTTTCAAAATCAGCGAATCAGATTGCGCGAATTTCTGCCTATTCTGAGTCTGTATAGGGTTTCAAAATATGCCGCCCGCCATCTGGTAAAACCGAAAGCTTCGCATTATTTTTGTGTAACGACATTTTAAAAAAAGGTTTAAAAGAAAAAAAGTTTCACTATTTAATAGGTGACGTAAATTTAAACTGTTTTGAATATCACACTAATAACAACATAAAAAAATTTTATGATAATTTATTTCATAACGGTGCGGTTCCATTAATTAGCAGACCATCAAGAGTGACAGCTACGTCAGCTTCTATAATTGATAACATTATAACTACTGATATTTTCAATAAATTTCTTAAAATTGGTATTATAAAAAATGACATTTCTGACCATTTCCCGATTTTCTTCTCAATAAATATTGTCCCTAAATTACTACCACAACAAAAACAAATTTTTACCAAACGTTTTTTTAATGAAACAAGTTTAAAATCATTTAATGAACAGTTATCCTTAATTAGATGGACAAATATCGACTTTAAAAGTGACGCAAACATAGTCTATGACACATTTTACAAAACCTTTTTTGATATCTACGACGCAAATTTTCCAAAAAAAGAAATATGTAAATCTAATAAAAGTTTAAAGTCACCGTGGATAAATAAGGACATAAGGAAGTCTTCTAAAATAAAACAAAAACTGTATGTAAAATACTTAAAAACAAAAACAGATGAAAGCAAATTTTATACAAAAAATACGCTAAACAATTCGAAAGTCAAAAAAAAGCAGCAAAAAAAAATTATTTTTTAAATATGTTAGAAAAGCGTAAGTTTAATTCAAAACGCACGTGGCAAATTTTAGCAGAAATTACAGGTAATCGCAAATTAAAATCGTGTTCTTTGGCTAAAAGTTTAAAAATTAATGGTAATAATGTTGATGACCCAAAAGAAATAGCTAGTGAGTTAAATAAATTTTTTGTATCTGTTGGCCCAAATTTATCTAAAAACATTCCAGACATGCTAAATCCTATAATTAATTGTGTTTTTCCACTTAAAATAAATTTTAATGCTTTTGAAGTATCATTTTCAGAATTTGAAAGTGCCTTTAAAATGCTAAAATCTAATAAAGCAGTAGGTCCAGACGACATCAGTGGAAACATAGTCATTAGTTCATATAACAACATAAAAGATATTTTATTTAAGATTTTTAAATGTTCAATAAATCAGGGAATTTTTCCTGAACAACTGAAAGTAGCTAAAGTTACTCCTATATTCAAAGGAGGTGAACTAAAAAATGTAAATAATTATCGTCCAATCTCAGTTCTTTCTGTTTTTTCTAAAATATTTGAAAGAATTTTATTTAACAAAATATTTAATCATCTCTCTGTTAATAATATACTTTATAACAATCAGTATGGTTTTAATAAGAATAACTCAACTGAACACGCAGTAATTCAACTCACTCGATGCATTACAAATTCCTTTGAAAAATCACAGTTTACTTTAGGCGTTTTTATAGACTTATCTAAAGCCTTTGATACCATCAATCACGACATTCTCATAAAAAAACTGAAACAATATGGTATCACCGGTGAAGTCTTGACATTATTAAAAAACTACTTAAAAAATCGTAAACAATTTGTTCACATTGATGAATCTACCCCTTCAAATGTTTTAGAAATAGCCTGTGGAGTTCCACAGGGTTCCATACTTGGACCACTATTATTTCTTATTTACATAAATGATCTATATAGAGCCTCTAACTTAATTACAATAATGTTTGTGGATGATACCAATCTTTTTCTATCCAACAAAAACATCAATCATTTGTTTCATGATATGAATATTGAACTGAAAAAAATTTCAGACTGGTTCAAATCAAATAAACTTTCGCTAAACATTGAAAAAATCAAACATATTCTCTTTCATCCAGTTTCAAAAAAGCACATTCTACCATGCAAAATGCCTGTGCTTATTCTTGATAACATTCCTATAAAAAGAATCACGTACACAAATTTTTTAGGTATCATTATAGATGAAAATCTTTCGTGGAAGTACCATATCGATAACTTATGCCATAAAATATCCAAAAGTATTGGAATTCTTTATAAATCAAGAAGTATTTTAATGAGACATACTTTAATTAAGTTATATTTACTCTTTGATAAACTGTCATTTTAGTTATGGCAATGTCGCGTGGGGGAGTACGCACAAAAGTAAGTTAAAACCTCTCCATTGTCAAGAGAAGCATGTAGCACGTCTTATAAATTTAAAAGATCGTTTTACTCATGCAAAGCCTCTTTTATTTGACATGAACATTCTTAATATTTATGAGGTTAATATTTTCAACGTTCTTTGTTTTATGTTTAAATGTAAAATTAATTTATGTCCAGTTTCTTTTAGTGATTTATATTTATGTAAAGAAAAAAACAAATATATACTCCGAAATAATAATTTTATACGACAACCAAAATGTAAAACAAATATTGGCAAATCTTGCATTCCATTCCGTGGAGCATTTTTATGGAACAAAATAGTCTTAAAAAATTTTGATTTTACTCATGAATGGAGTTATCCAGTATTTAAAAAAAAACTAAAAGAAATAATTTTTAAAATTGATGACATATTTCTTTATATTTGAATGCTTGGTTTTGATGGCTTCATTAGATAGCTTTATATTTTAGTTTTGAATATATTTGACCACTAACGATATTTATATTTTTGTCAGGTCAAGAGTTTTTATCTTGTAACTTTATTTTATTGTATTTAACGTTCTAGCGGTTCTCGATGGCAAGACCTAGTAGTCTTCTGCGAGTCTCCGCGTTCTTTATATTAAAAAAATATATATATATATTTTAGTATTTATATAATATATTTTAACGATTTATTTTAACATGTAACACGAGTTTTATTCAGATTGTATTAAAAAGAACAAAAAAAAAAAAAAAAAAAAAAAAGAAGTTAAGAGATACAGAGAAGTAAAAAGAGATAAATGATGCACAATTACATGTTTTTTCTTTCTTGTGATCTAATTGATTGACACAAAAAAATAATTACAAAGACTTAAGAGTTTTAGTAAATACTTCTTAAAGCAATCATTAAAAAAAAAATTGTGTTTGATATTATAAATTAATGTGTATATATATGTATATATCTATACATATATATACAAACTAAAATTATTAAATTATCATTAAAAAAATTCTTATATGTTTTTGTCAAAATGGCTGAGGCAAAATGTTTATTTTTGACTTTTTGTTTTTTTCCAAATTGAAAAAGATCACATTTAGTTCATTACTAATCAATGCATATATATATACATATATATACATAAATATATATATATATATATATATATATATATATATATATATATATATATATATATATATATATATATATATATATATATATATATGTATTTTACTTACTGTTATTTATAATGTCATTTAAAAGGGCCTACGATACAAGTTTAAAAAATGTAGGGGGAGGGGGGCATGGTTGTCAATAAAATAGTCCTCTATATCACGAAATTTAAAAAAAAGAATGAATAAAAGGTCCTTCAGAAAAAAGATGGGGGAAGCATTTTTAATTTATTATGAATTACTTTCACTTTTAATCTTTAAACTTTTATGTATATATATATATATATATATATATATATATATATATATATATATATATACACACATATATATATATACATATATATATATATATAAATATATATGTATATATATATATATATATATATATATATATATATATATATATATATATATATATATATATATATATATATATATATATATATATATATATATATATATATATATATATATATATATATATACAGAGCTGAAAGTAGCCTTTGGACATTAAATATTGTCTTGCACTCATCACATTTTTTCAAAACTCTTTAACATTCAGTTTTTAAATCTAAAGCTTAAAATTTTTTTTGAATTAAGCAGTCTAGATTTTATCATTTGTATTAAAGCATTACAATTTTTATTAATTTAAATTTATATTTCAATGTATTTTGAATTTTTTGTGCGATGGTTTATATAATTTTTACTAGATTATTTTAGCTTTTAAAACCCCTTTAAAATTTATTTTATAAAAGTTTTATCATAACATTTATTTTAATGTTTATAGTCACTTTCAACATTGGCTTATAGAAATACTTTTAATTACATTATTAAATATGAATTATGTTATGAAGTGTTTTAACACTAAAGTTTTGGCTATTGAATAGTTTGTAAAAATAAAAATTTATATAAATGAGAATTACGCAATATATTTTTTGACAATTTAAATGTTACGGGTTTTTTGTAAACAACGATTAAATAGTTGGTCACTTTCTTTAACAAAGTAATAAGTAAACATAATAATTTTTGTAATTATTATATTTACAACTTATAATGGTTTACAATCTATTTTTAAAATTTTAAAAAGCGCATACATAAAAAATTTTATATTTTTTAATTATATACTTTTATGCTTAGTTTATTCTTTGTTTTAATTTACTTTTTAATATAAGTTATCTTTTAATTATTCTTTTAATTTCAGTGCATTTTTCAAAAGCTTAAACATACTTAACTGCCGTGGTTGAGTTCGAAAGAAATGGCATTCATTTGCACTTCTTTCATAATTTTGTCCTACACGTCCGCCAAACCTTATTAGACAAATTGTCCGGAACAAATAAGTTGTTTATTTTAAATCCTGTATATATATACGTTTCCATATAGTATGTTGCATACGTAAGGGGAGGGGGAGATGGAAGGGTGATTATCCAAGCACAATACCTACAAAATTTAAACTTAACAAAATCTTATAAAACTCCGTTTTATTTAAATAAAAATTTTCATCCAGAAAATATTTATATCCATATTTCTTTCTGCAAATCTTTCGAAAATTCTTGGAGGTTAATATTTCATTTTTTTTATTTTTTGGTCATAAATATGTTTCAAATCGTTATGACGTGCTTACCAAATGTTACATTTATAAAACACAAAGGCCATTCCTTAAAATATTTTTCTGGCTTTAATGTATTGCAAACAGAGCACCCAATCTTTACATCAATGCATAATAAAATAACTGTTTTTAGCCTTGAAATCATATTATTTAATTATCCAACATTTAGAAAAGTAAGTGCGGCTCTCGATTTTATAATTTTTATCAAATGAAGCAAAGCCTGGCGAACTATGTAACTGTTGAGGCATCAATGACAAAGATTTCCTTATTATACTAAGTGATTCTTGAGGTGACGAGGAGAAAAATTATAGCTAACATGCTAATAAAATTAGTAAAACTTGTAATGACGCATGGCCTGTATCTCCACCAGGCGCCATGTCAACATCTAGTTTGGGGAATGCAGCTCCAGACAAAAATAAACTTGAAAACCTATGCTGCTTATGTTTTGAAGTCATTTACATTAGCGGAAATTTTGTAGTATTTTTTATTTAACAATCAATAAAATATATACTGAAAATAATCTTTTAGCAATACTTAAATTAAGTAAAAGAACTATTAATAAAAATAAAAATAGACAATACAATAATCGAGAATCTGATAAAAACTGTATTTACTATTTACAAAGACAACATCAACAAAACACAACTAAACAGAAAATCTGACAACAAATACTTATTTGAGATAATAGACAAAAATTTATTACACAAAAAAGATGTTAATTATACTATATTAGCGTCAATTAACATTTTTAAAAGTGTAATTAGTGTGAATAAAATATCTAATATTATTGCTATATTTCTTTATTCTTTTGCTATATTGATTTTGCTATGTTGCTTTAATCTTTTGTAATTGAACTTTCAAATTGTTTTATTTTATAAAAGTTCTTTTGGGTAATTTATAAATTACGCAGTTTTAAAATTAGTACAAAGCAAAACAAAAAAGATTTTCTCTTACAGAGTTTTATACTACACGAAAAAATAAAAATTCCAATTTCAATAAAAATCAACTTGCAAAAAATAAAAGGATCTCCAATGGGAAGTACCAAATTTGAGATTGAGTCTTGCATTTCGTATGGCCTTATTTTGTGCTTCCTGAGCCTCCTCCGAATACGCTCCAATGGGAAGATCCAAATGCTCAGCAATTAAAAATCCATGTTCCAGAACCTTATGAAGTGTAAGGGGCATAATGTACCAAGGATAGGTTTCTACTATCAGCTCTGAAGTTTTATAACAGTATGCTTTAAAACCATCCAAGTTCAGGTGGAATCTACTGCAAACGGCATTCAATATGTTTCTTAGTCTTTAAATGATGTCCAAACTAACTCCTGTTATTTCAGAGAAAGATTCTGCTGCTAGAAATGCCCTCCTTGCAGTGTTTCTTGTATTAGTATTTTCAAATCCCAGCTTAGGAGTATCAACCACTAAGCTAAACACCTCTCTAAACTTTCTTTTGATTTCTTTTTTTTGAGATTTTACAGATAATTTATCTTCTGGAGATTGGGACTGGTATATTTTAATATCCATCTTATATCCCAAGTGTAGAAGTGAATTCAAAAATTCGTTTCCAACAGTGCAATGTGGATAATCCTAAAGCTATAGAATGCTTATTGCAAATTATATCCTGCTTGTTCAATTCACTAGACTTGGCAGAACAAATATTGCAAGATTGAGTTGAGTTTGTGTCTGTAATAGCATTCACTGCCTTGCCGTCCAATATGGTCATCTCAATTTTTATTTTTATTTTTGCTTTCTGGTAAGAAAAGGGGATTTAAGTTCAAAATCTTGAAGACTTTCTGTTTGCTTCCTAACATCTGATTCTTTAGCCTTTGTTGACTCTTTTGTTTCTTTTTGGTATTGCTGGTGAAGAGGCCTGCAAAAGTGGGGGCTTGAAAGCATTGGGTTTGACCATACAGTGATGGCCCCAATTTCCAGTTTCAACGGAACAATTGCAATTTGGAACAAGGATTTTTCGTTTTCAACTCCTGTTGAAAGATCTGTGTCATCAAACCTTTGATTGTATACACTTTGAGATGAGGCTCCATATATTCCAGCTTTCACATAGAATTTTGCAGTTGTTTCCGATCCATTTAGACACTCTGTATTAGATATGTTTCTAATTCTTGATAATGTGTGGTTCACCATTAACTGAACATAACATTTGACAGATGTTTCTAAAATTTCCAATTTTTCTGGATAACATTTGGATATTGCATCAAATATTACTTTGACTGAAGGGTATATCTCTGCATTCTGTTTCGGTGAAGAGTTTCTAATAACTTGATATTGTGAATCACTGAGATCGCAAATTATTTTTAATGCAAGGGCCTCTTCTGTTTTCATTATTATTGAATTCGTTTTTGTATTTTCAATAGTTTTTCTGGCTAGAGCTGGAATTTTAACAGAATGTTCAATAACTTTTGAAAAGTTGGTCTTTCCTGGGCTTAATTTAGCCCTCAACGCAACAACACAGACAAGTTCTTTGGTACAATGGTCACCAATCAAACTAAAAAAATATTTTATATTTTTTTAAAAATTTACTCATTTAAATAAAATTAGCAACCAAAAACGTAGCACATAGGTTTTAAAATACCTGGATACCTTTCTCCTTTTAGTTCTCTCCGAACTATCAGTCCATGGTGCAGCTGATCTTCCTGTTCTTGATGTGGGAGGAGCAGATCTTAAATACAGTTCAAACGCCAGCCATTCTTTCTTGCATTCCTTAAGTCTAGAGAAGGTTCTTCCGTGCTTTTCATATTTGATCTTGAGCTTGGCAAGAAATGTTTTAATCTTCCTTTTACATCTTTAAAGTTATGTAGATTCATATTATTTTTCACTTCTTCCTCAACCACAGAGCACAAGTTGGGATTATTAATTCCAGCTTCCTTAATTTTATACAAAACATTAAACCTCCTCATGTGTAGTTTTTCACATAAACACAATAATGTTATAAATAAAATTTTTCTTTTTTTAACTCAAACATTTAACATAAATCATTTAACATAATATAATCACATCATGTTAACAATATCTGAATTCAAAATTCAAGAAATACGGATGAAACACTTTTCCAGGCACGATGTGAACTCCCAAATTTTTTATTTTAATACTATTGTCAAATGAGAATGCGTTATAAAATACTACGGTTATTGGAGTTTGGGAACATGAAGAACCCAAATAACGGCCTTTTCCAACCCTATGAGAGGAAGGAAAGTATTTTAAACATAATTGTTTTCAAAACTTAAAATAAAATTTAATTTTATCATTAGAATTCAAATTTCATAAAAAAATCTTTTTTATGAAATTTTCGGGCAACTTGGGGCAGCTGATTTTTTTTTTAGTTATCCATAATAAAATTCCCTAGGATAAAAAAAGTCATTTCAGGGTGGAACTCTGCGGAACTTTTGAGGTAAATTATTTTCAAAAACAATATTTATCGGATATTTTATACTTTCACCTAATATTTTAACTACTCATTTGGCGAAAGTCAAAATTATTCAAAAATTATTCAATATTTAAGGCTTTTTACTTTTGAAAAAGATAACAGAATGCCCAAATAAAGCTTTATAATAAAAAAAAATAATAAATTCATCTAAATAAGTAAAAAAAAAATAAAAATTAGAAAAGTATAAAAAATTCGCGAATTTTAGCAAACTGTTTTTACCTTCTACGAGGAAGGAAAAAGTGCTTTTCTGACTAGGATAGTAGATATGAGAGAACCAAAATATATATTTTTCTTATCGTTTGATATTTTTTCTAATAAGTTGTAAAAAAAAAAAATAAAAATGATGTATTAAAAAAAATTCTACTCATGTCCACTTTTTGCGCTTTTTGCTTCATAGTGTCTCGTATTAAAAAAAAAAATTCAAAAACGGGCTGATGAAACAGTTACAAAAAAAACAAAGAGAAGTAAAACAGTTTCTTAATTTGTGTTTTGTTTGGAGGAACGGCGTTCATTCCTAGAATAACCGCTGTATAAGTATTTATATATATATATATATATATATATATATATATATATATATATATATATATATATATATATAATATATATATATATATATATATATATATATATATATATATATATATATATATATATATATATATATATATATATATATATATATGTATGTATATATATAAATATATATATATATATATAAATATTGATCTGAGACAAGTGTAAGAGCTTGGTATAAAACTTGAAATTTAAAAAAAATGTCAATTTTTGTCATGCTTTTAAGTTTTTATTATTTTAATTGTACATGTGATATAAAAAAGATGAAATTTATTCAAAAGTAGGATTTTTTAAATATAATTTTTTAAAGTAATCATCTTTTACTTTTATTCAATTGTATATTTAACTTTTTTTCTTGATTATTGGTATTTTATTGATTATTGCTATTTGCTACTTATAAAATTTTGATTATTTTAATATACATGTGATTTGAAACTGTTTCAAAGTCTTTAGTTTCATTATTAAATATATTGTTAAAAATAGGTCGTACAGTAAAAAAATTCAGCAAAAAAAGACCAGGGGAAAAAGAAAGGTACACAGTTCGAAGTAGTTTAAGACGATCTCTTTACCTGCTAAAATATCCCATAAATGAGCTACCAGTCAACCAGCAGCCCAGTGTCATAAATATCCTGCAGTACTTTCACTTTTTAAAATCTTCTAGGCCATTTTAATATCTAGTTTTTCTAATTTATTTACTTAAACTGCATTTCCATGAATATAATTATATATTTCATTTAATTCTCTTTTTTATAGGAGCACCAGATTTCAGTCCAGCAAATAAATTATTGCTGTCCAACAAAAACAGGAGCCAGAAGTCTAGTTTGCCAGTATAGAGCATGCAAAAGATCAATCAATAGCCTAACTTCAGCTGTCACTGACATCTGGATAAAAGCTGGTTTTACGTGCAACATTATTAGTGGTAGATCTGTTAGGTAAATTTTACACACAACAAAAATATTGTAGGTTTATCTTGTTTTTTAGCAACTTTAGCTATGTAATATTTTTTAGTGAAAGGATCCTAAAACTCACAGAGAAATATAACAAAATGAAAGAATGGAGTAAACTAAACTGGAGTTCAAGTAAAGGGATCGAGACTCAAAAGCAATTAGATTTCCAGGTGGAGGTTAATACCTACAATAATTGACATGATAATGAAAGATCAGAAAAGAACCGAAGATACAAAGAAAGAAGGTGTAGCCTCCTATGAAGACCAGAGATCTAAAAGGAATATGACCATGACTGCACAGCATGATGAAGAATTTGAAATTAAGGCTCTGCGAAGAAAGCAGAGATACGAAAGGCTTTGCAAACATTTGACAGATTGCAGAAATCAACAGTCGAGAAAAGTACTGACAAAGCTTTGGATGGACAAATTGAATTTGAAGATGATGTTAGCCTATTTGAAAGTTCTATTTTATGTGAAGAAAGTGATGATTCTGAATATGATGTATCCAAATCAAAAAAATTGAAAATAATTTTTGAGTTTACTCCAGATGAACTAATTGAAGCTACTTCTGCTATTAGCGTTCGTTATAGAATCGGTGTTAGGCTCCAGACTGCTATAATTTCTACTGTCTGCAATAAAGCAGGTGTTGACTTGCATGAGATTAATTTATCAAGATCTAGTATACACAGAAAAAGATACAGAATTATTGAAAATCTTGGTAAATATTATTCACCTAAGTGATTAAGTTTATTATCTCTATTATTTTAAATGTATAATTTAATTGATTTAGGAGAAACACTACGACAGGATCTTGTTGATCTTCTATAAAGGAAAAAAAATCACAATCCATTATGATGGGGAACTTGTTAGACAGCTGGAAGAAGAGAATTATCTGACAGTTAACTGTGAGATAATTGCAGTTAGTGTAACTAGCCCAGATTTGGAATGTATAGATAATTTTTTGTTTGGCGTAGTGCAGGCAAAAAATACAACTGGTTCCGAGCAGGCAAATTTAATCCTCAATCTTTTGGAATACTATGATATTGTAGACAATATCATTGGTGTTTGCTACAACACAACTGCATCCAACACTGGAATATTTGCAGGAACAGTTACAATCCTATTAACTATCCTTAATACAAGCCTTGTCTGGTGGATGTGTCGTCGTCATATTATTGAAGTACATATTAAACATTTTATGACTGCTCTGAACGGCGCCGAGACCAATTCTCCGAGAAGAGAATTTTGTAATTTACTGACATTTTACATACAACTAAGCAATGTTTAATTTAGTTACTGAAAATACTTGTACTAGACAGTACACTAATACACACCACACATGCAAATAAACATTTAAAGTCTGTATTGTGCTTTGTTGTCAAACGTTTTTCTTTCTGTATTCAATACCAGAAAGGATAAATCCGTCTCCTTTTTCAGTGCAAACTGCCGCTGATCCTCAGTCACAAGACGAATATGTCGCACGGTGGTTTGGGTGTGGCAAGGAAATTGTGGAAGGCTCCTAAGAAGCTAGTTGTTCCTGTTTTTAACGCAGTCTTATGGCTCTGCTTCAGCCAGGTATTTCGTCATCGGAGGTTCGCAGCAGTCTTCGTTGTTGCAGTTTACCAGGTCAATGTAATCTCTGGCATTGATGTTTAAACTTGAAACTTGAAATTGTTGCAGTGCTTCTAATGCGATCTCCTTCCGTGCAGCAAGTATCTGTCTGCAGCCCAGCTCTCTGATTTCTTTTATCAGCTAGCATTGCCAACAAGATATTCTCAGAATGGCAAAAGTAAGCGTTTCTGACATTACGGGATCAACGATCACTTTGATTTCCGGTTTCATGTATTTGGACGGAAGGATCGCGACATATGTGGAGACAGTATTAGTCTCCACATATGTCGCGATCCTTCCGTACACGCGGACATGACTTTAATATGGAACCATAGCTGTGCATACACAGTCATGGCATACGTGACAAGTTCTATAAGATTCTCGGAAGGAATAACTGTCGCTACATATAACCGAAGCAGCCTGTTAGCGGTAGTCAACCATCTTGAATGTACCACCGGCCTGGGCTTTTGCATCACAAGATCTTCAAGACATTTCCCAGTCTTAACTGCTTTTCACATACTGAACAAATATTTTTGATCCGTGCTCAAGTCAGCGCAATCCACAGAAGGACAGTTGTCAAACTTTATAGCCACAAATGGTACAACAGGCAATTCTTCACATGTTGGCAGCACACTTCCAATGGGTCCAGAAAACAATTTTGGACCACTCGTAACTCCATCAAGATGAGTAATCAGATGCCTAAGCGGTAATTCATTTGCATGCAATAAGCAGACGAACCACTGAAGCGGTCAACCAAGGCGCTTTTCGAGCAAACAAATTACACCTCGGTGTGTGCTGGTATTGACATTAGTGCCATCGCACCCAATAGCCAGTAGATCCTCTGTTTTGACTTTATTCTCCTTTAGAAAGTCCCAGATACCTGTAGTTATGCTCTCGGCTCCTTCACTTGACGGTGTAATGTGGCCTAGGCACTCTGAATTTGGCTCGCAAACTAGTCACACATGTTCTTCTACAATAATCCGTCCATGGTTTTTGTTACCTTTTCTAGTTTCCACTCTGGTCTTATCTTTGCGGCCATCGAAATAGGGTCCATTCAGTTTTTGCTGGAATGCCTAGGTTTGTAATCGCTTTCTGACTTTTCGCCGTTCTCTGCCAAGTTTATTCTTATCTATTACCATTGATGTGTCCCCCTTGTGTATAAGACCCACATCTTGCAATGTTGCACTGACAATAGCTGCTGCACAACGACCTGGAACTTTATATCTGTCGCATATCTTAGCTACACTAGGTAGTTCTAGTCGCAACTGTTTCTTGCACAGCTTGTTATCAGTATCCTGTCATATACTGTCAGTAGTGTCAGTGGTTACACTGAAATCTGGATCCATTGCATCCATTCTTAAATCGTCCTCATCAGACGTTGCCAAAACATTTATATCGTCAACTTGTTCATCAATTTTAATACATTTGCAATGTTTTTCCATGAAATCATCAACTCGTCTTTAGATTTTTTGTTGTAACACGAGTTTCTTTGTAGTTCTTACATCAACTCCGCCGATCATCATTTTTCGTTGATTTCGTTGATCTGTTAAGAAGCTTCTCTCCGCAGGCGGCATCTTATGCTCAAGTTTACATCTGCAACTTGGAAAATTGTTGCAGATCAAATAGTTTCATATCTGTATGCCGGATCACATTGCAAGTTACTGTAATTGCTGTAGAGCATTCTGATTTTCTCTACAATTCTCTTGTGTGATATTACCGGGATTGACGCTTTGATCCATATATACTCAATATGTTGCGCTGTTCTTTCTGCAACTGTGGAAACTGCAGGATCAAAAGCACTGTCTGTCGCTTTTATCTCTCGTCGTATCTGCAAAAACGTTCGCATTGTATCCAACTTTGTTGGCAGCTGAGTCTCTTTGGCTCTGGACGGATAACCGAAAACCGGACAGCATTGGGACTATCTTGTCTGCTCCTTCGATGCGCTACGGGGTGTATTGCATTTTTCCGCTTACTGAAAACATAAACAACACGAACTCAGTTATTGCTGAGAAGCGGCCGATGCATGTAAACCTAATCCCTAACCCCAACTTTAACTTTAACCCTAACTCTTCTCAAGTTTGCATGAATTGCTAAGTTCTGTCACCTAATAATAGGGTTATGTTTATGTAATAATAATAATAATGTAATAAATATAGTCGTACTGCTTACCTGAGCATTAGTCAGATTCTTTGGTTTGCTACTAGGTGTCATAATAACTTCCGACATTCTTTGTTTTGCTGAAAAGTACATTAAATTTATTGTATAGTATTTACTTTATTTTCTATATGAATGAGTGATAATAGAGAAAGCATGGAATACTTACAACAGTCTGTTGCATTACCAAACTGTCTCCGTTTTACAGCTCTTAATTATAATTATGATTGCTTTGGTAGTACTTCATTGGAAGCTATGCCATTTTAAAACCAAATTGGGCCATTTGGCAGTCATAAAATTGGGACGCCCTGGGGCACCACAAGATGACTTCCAAAATTCAAAATATTTTGCACAATAACTAACAAGGTCTTGGAGTAACTATTGAATGCCCTGCCGTTTCCTAGTTTTTAAGTTTTTTTAGCCCACCTTAGTATTCAGCCCTCGGAATTAGGTAAAACAAGGCTAACAAAAAGTTAGTTTGTAAAAAAAATTGTTTTAGAATTGCATGAGGTCAGCATCACTAGTTGTCATTATATTCAGTTGTCGTTATTATTCATTCATTACATAGTCATCATTATTAGCCAGCATCAATTTTTGCTTGTAAAAGGTTTTTTACGTAGGCATCAAATCAACACTAAAGTTAGAAAGAAGGTTTGACATTTCGACAAATTTTGGAAAATTCAGGATAAAGTTAAATTAAAACAAACCAAGAAACGCCAATGTTAGGTTAAAAACTTAGAATACACTTTTTACTAATTTATTAAGAGTTCAAACAAAACATTAAGTTTGCTATTTTATAATGATTATTTTATTTAGAACTAATGACAAGTTTGTATTTCTGTTTTTGTTTTAATTGTTTTGTTTACTATTTAAATAAAAGGTTTATATTTAGAATTCAATTAGAATGTTCATTTTATTGTTTTTATTTTAACTATATAATGAAAAATTTAAATAAAACACTCGTTTTTCCTTTGGTTTTTTGTAAAATTTTATTTTAAAAAAGTTAATAAGACATGAGTTTTTGTTTTTATTTTAATTATATAATGAAAAATTTAAATAAAACACTCGTTTTTCCTTTGGTTTTTTGTAAAATTTATTTAAAAAAAATTTATAACACATGAGTTTTTGTTTTTGTTTTAATTAGAACTTAAATAAAACGTTTGTTTAAAACTGATTTTATTTTTGTCATTTTAAATAAACGTCCTTTATTCTGCTATCATTTAATTCGTTTTGTTTACTATTTAAATATTAAGTTAATATTTAAAACTTAATTAAAACGTTTTTGGAACTATGTTTAAAAAACTTGCCCTTTATTAATTATTTATTTCATTAGGAATTAAAAAAAAATAGTTGCTTTACCGTTGGTTTATTGTAACAACTTATTTAATAGTTAATTCAGAGCAATGCTGTATTTTTTTGGGCCCATTTTACTCATATAAGTATTTTGTTATTAATACTTTACAATATTTTATGAATTCTATAATAACACTATGTAACAGGTTTTTACTTTTGTTCTATTTCTGGGTTGAAAGTGTGTCTAAAACAGTAAGGAAATCATTGTTATTCCAGAAAAACATGACTTCTGCGACCAGAACATTAAAATTTGGAAAATGGCGTGTTTTCGAGAAAATTCTTAATTTGTTTTCAATTTGTATTCCACTTTTATCATCCGCTATTTTATTTAGTCTATTTCTTTCACCAAGTAACAATTTAAGACTAGCTCTTTGTCTATATATAAGGTTCACATTGATAAATTTTTTATTTTTAAATGCCTCAACTTTATTTAAATCTCTAGCAACACTTAAAAATTGTTTCTGGTATGATGAATTAACTAGTTCAATAACAAGTGTTCCTGGTCCATTTTTTTCTCCTCTGTTTAACCTGAAAGGTTTGATAATACAGGATTTTTCTAATCCAAT
This sequence comes from Hydra vulgaris, assembly GCF_038396675.1. Classification (NCBI taxonomy): domain Eukaryota; kingdom Metazoa; phylum Cnidaria; class Hydrozoa; order Anthoathecata; family Hydridae; genus Hydra; species Hydra vulgaris. Next base: position 57,222,985 of record NC_088932.1, on the reverse strand, counting down.
AGCATCAAATACTTTAATCATCATCTTACAGCTTATAAAATAAATATTTAACATTTTTATATATATTTAATTTTTTTTCAATAATCTTAATATTTATCTTTAACTTTCTCTTTTGCGTTATAAAAACGCATCCGCCATTAACAAAGACCTTACAAAGAAAAGCAAATAAACATTTTAATCAAAATGCAGTATCGAAATGCAGTTTCAAAAAACCAACTAATCTTTCTTCAAAGGGGTGTTTCCAATCATATAATTCCACCATCGTTAAAAGTAAGATCACCAATTAAATCAAAAAAAGCAGAAAATATTACTCAACAATATCAAAGAAACTTATTGATACACGCCAGAAACGAAGCAAAATATAGATTATTTACAAGTAAGAATGTTATAAAAAATATTTGTTATAATTTAGAAAAAAATTTGACACCTAATCACTATATAGTTATTGAAAATGTTACTGAAAATTCGAAAAAACATCATTACAAAATTACAAAGAAACATTTAAAAGATAAGTTTAAAAAACTTTATAAAATGACTTACAATAAACAAAAACAATCAAACGGATTGAATAAAATTATAGTTAAATATGGAATTTATCGCAAACTCAGTTAGACACCTTCACAATAAGTTTCCTGAATCTTGGACCAAATTTTGCACCGTCGTTTAAAAAGTTACCTTATATGGAAATATTAACACCAATCGAATCTTTTGCTTTACATTTAGAAAAAAATAGTTAAAAATCTGATGCACAAAAGATTCGACAAAACGTGAGTAAAATTCTTATTAAAAATATAAAACATAGATTACCCGATAATTTATCAAAGAACAAAAACTATCTTTAAATAATTTGAGGAAAAAAATGAATGGTTTTGCAGATTATCCATCTGATTAAGGAACAGGATTTGTACTTATAAACGAAGAGGACGCATTTTATAAACTAGAAGAGGAAATTAAGCACTCAGTAATTATCAACTATGACCCGACTCAAACCCTTATGAATAAATTCCAGAAACTATTACGCAGGTTACGAAAACAAAAAAAGTTAGATAACAAGACTTATTTTCAAATGTACCCTTCTGACTGCGTACCTCCACGTTTATATGGAGACATAAAAGCTCACAAGCCAGAAAAGAACTATCCAATGCGGCCAGTCGTTTCTACTATAGGTACCCCACCATATGGATCATCAGAGCATCTTGTAAAAATTATACATCCAACCTCAAACAAAAACAAAACAAGATTATTATACTCCTCGTTTGTCAAAGAAGCGAAATCTTGGTTAATTGATCTTCGCGAAATTTAAGTCTCTTTTGATGTGGTGGCGTTATATCCCTCCATTTCAATTGACAGAGCAATTCCTGTGATTATCGATATTTTAAACAACGATATTGACAATCTTAAAAAAAGAACCAAACTAACTCTTAGTGATATACATGAAATGATCGAACTCTGCCTTAACCAATGTTATTTTTTATACAAAAATGAGATAAGATCTATACCGAATTCGGGACCTATAGGTCTGTCCTTAATGGTCGTAGTTGCCGAAGCGTTTTTACAGCATTTGGAAACAAAAGCTCTTATTATTGCTGAAGTTGGTCATTTTTTGCCAAAGACTTACAGAAGTTATGTAGATGACAGTCATGCAAGATTCAACTCAATACAAAATCATGATAAGTTTCTGGAGTTGTTAAATGAACAAGATTTAGCAACAAAATATACTTCGGAAAAAGAAAACAATAAAAAAGAATTAAACTTCTTAGATGTAACTGTAACCAATACCAATAACTCATACTATAACTTCAAAATCCATCGAAAATCGGCTATCACTAATATACAAATAAAACTTACATCAAACGTTAATCCAAAAATAGTTATGGGTGTTTTTAAAGGTTTTGTATCTCGTTCCGTTAAAATTTGTTCCAAAAATATCTTAATGATGAAATACAGTTTTTAGTAATCATGATTGCAGAAAATGGACGCGATAGATTAAAGCTTGAAACAACTGCTAAGAACTATATTCAGAAACGAATCAATCTTTCTAAAATAAATTATACTAAAACAGAAACATTTAAATACAAAGTTAAACTTCTATGGCTCCCAAGAATAGGTCCAAAACTAAGAAAAGAACTTAAACCTTACAACGTCAGAATAATATTTACTACACCAGCTACGTTAAAAAACATCTTATGCAATAACAGTCTAAGTTAATTCCAAATAGCAATCCCGGTGTCTATAAACTCACATGCCCTTGTGGCAGTATATACATTGGTGAAACAAAAAAGAAAATTTTATCGAGATGCATTGAACATCAAAAAAACTATTTAAATGGTAAATGGAATGCAGCTGGTGCAACCGAACATGGTAGAGAATGTAATGGTATGTTTGATTGGTCAAATCCGAAAACTCTAGCAATAAAATCAGAGTACGATGAACGTAAAGTTAGAGAATCACTTGAAAATATTTACGCCTCAACATACCAAGAAATAAAACATGCCTCAATATTTCTCAACCGTAACAATGGCATTAAAATTTCTACAAACAGTTGGAGACCACTGTTGAAAAGAATTATCCATAAAATTTCTCTTCAACATTCAAACAGTTCATCAAGTATTATCAAGGAAAGTCTGGTAAAAGTTTTTTCTTTCCAGAAGTTTATATGCTCATTAATTAAAAAACGACAAAATTTTTCTGAATTTAAAACTTCTCTTAAACTTACAAGAAATCTTACTCCCCCCCCCCCCCACTCACTTGTCAGTATTGTGAGAAACGTCTCTTAAATTGAATCACTTTGTAAATGAGCTGTCATCACATAATCATATCCATATATTATATATATATATATATATATATATATATATATATATATATATATATATATATATATATATATATATATATATATATATATATATATATATATATATATATATATATATATATATAATATCATATTGCTGATATAATATAATGTAGCTGAAAAACTTTGATTTCAATTAGCAATTGTTCGCCAAGTGTTAAAAATAGTTAAAAAATTTGAAACATATTTTTGATTTGGATAATAGCTTTTTGAAGCTACAGTTTTAATTGTAGTTTCATGTAGGGGAAAGGGAGGTAATTAGTTCCGCGGTGCAATTCGTACCAGCGTCATTGTTCTTTTTCTGATTTGTTGAAATTGGCGGAAACACGATAAAATCAAGCCAGCAGATGAAATATGTATACTGACCAAAAAATGGCGGAATCGAACGTTAAAGAAAGGAGGTAAGTCTGTTTCCCTTTTTTTACACTATTTGATGTAATAATTACACTGTCCTACTAGTCGTACCTTGCAGGCGTGGGTATACGTGACTTACTTATATTTTTTTATGGTGTTAGCCCACCCATTCTTCTTCATTAATAAATACGTTTTTTTCCGATTCACTTTGCCCATTAAAACACTGAAGTAGAAAACTATGTTTAGTCATGGTCGGGTAAATCGTACCTGTGATGGTGAGGTAAATCGTACCTGTGGTACTAATTACCCCAACCTCTAAAGATAACAAAGGGCAGCGTTGGTACTGCTTCATGTGTGATGAGGACATTGAGGAGAATATGATCCAGTTTTTAATTTGTGGAGCATGGGTACATGTTGCATGCTCATCATCTGAGTCTCAAAATAGGTCACATGATAGTTATATAAGTGAATTATGTCAATAAATATATTTTACAAGTGTAGAATAAACCAGTTATTGTTTTATTTATTACTTATTATTAGTGCTGAGCTTTTTTTTTCTTCATACCCATTGGTACTTATTAGCCTCACTAGTGGTACTATTTGAACCTTCTTGCGGGTAATTAGTACCACCTTGTTTATTTTTAGTTTTTATTAGTGTGCTCTTTATTTTAATATTTACATCTTGAATCATGATTGTTTGTTTTAGTTTCATCAATGCTTGTTTCTATCTAAAAATAAACTTTTTCCTACATTAAGTTTTATTTTTATTAATTTTTTTCCTTAGGGGGTACTATTTAGCCCCCTTTCCCCCTATAATTGCTGATGCTAATGGCACACTTTGCTTATTATTTCCAGGATATGTAATACCTCATATGTAAGCTTTGAAGCTTTTCTAAGTTTACCTTTTAGTCCTTTATCATTATGGTAAATCTTGAATAAGTCATCCCAACTAATATATCCTGATGGACAACCAATATTGATATTTGCATTATAATATTTATATTCTGGAAAAACAATTTTTTTTCCATTTATTAAGTTATTTCTAAAGTCTTTGACAAATTGCACACTATCATAAAATAGATACCTTCTTTCCATGGTTCTGTGGGCAGAGCTGACAACGCCGGGGAGCCAGGGGGCACCAGCCCCCCAATTTATTTTCAAAGGGCCTTTTTAAAAAAAAAAAAAATTCTAGATAAAGAGAACTTTTTTTTTAAGATTAACGATTGTGGCCCTCTACTTTTAAACCCGTGTTGTCGGCCCTGGTGGGTGAATAAAATATTGTGATTCAGACTTGAACATTGTGACCAATGCGTCGGAAAGCACCGGAGCGTCGATCCAGTGCTTTTTTACACGTCTGAAACGCGTTCCGTTACTTTATTCAAAAATATTAGTTAAAAATATTTTATAAGCTTTAAATTAAATTTTCAAACAATATTATAAACTACGTTAAGTTTAACTAACTTTTAAATTTTTCAATCAGTTCAAAAAATTTAGTTTTATAGCATTTTAACAATTTGTAAATTACAAATACTGTATTCTGCAACTGAATACTGTAAGTTGCAAATATATAACTATATCGAAATATATTTAAAAAAAAAAAAATTTATACGCAGCCTTCTTTATTAAATGGAACATATATAAATTGTATAACAAGAACATGATTTTAAAAGATTTATCACTGCTCTTTACGGCAAAGAGGTTCACAAAAAAACTTGAAGATACCAAATGCAAGCGAAAAATCTTCTTCAAAAAGGAATAGAAATATACGTGAAAATGTAATTTATAAAAACAGGAGAAATTGGAGACCATTTCAGTCAAATTTTTACTGACGTTATTATATTATTTAATGAAAACTATTTTTATTTTACGCCTGTTATGTTTTGACGGTTTGATTTGATTTGATGACCGCTATAGGTCAGCGAAATATTGCAAATATATAATTATATCAAAATATATTTAAAACAAAAAATTTTATACGCAGCTTTCAACATATTTAAATTCAACATATGTAAATGAATTAATATTTTTTTGTTATGAATTATTATTCCATGGTTGAATATAATTTCATTTTTGTATTGATATTCTGAAACCAGTTTGGTTAATTACAACTAAAATTTTATTCATTCCCTTTTTTAGTTTATAAGATACAAGTTAGTGTAGGAAAAAACTCAGAACTGTTGATAAAAAACAAGAAAAGTTTGATCTATAATGAGATTTAATACAATGACCCAATTTGTTTAAAACTTATTCTTACACGTCTTATCTCCTTACTCCTTTGTCAGCATTATTTAATATTACTTCATTTATTCGTCTTAAGCTAACGTGTTCCGGTACTTATTATTTTGGTAAAACACCACTGATTGTAACTAATGATGAGAATGCATTAACATTAGTGAAATGATTGTCTGTCACTATACCACGCACAGTGAACCCAGAACCTATTAGACTTATAAGGTTTTCTGCTATTTTTGTGCGAATGTGAAAAGCCATATTCCAGAGAATATGACTTTTGGAATTGCTTGAACAATAAAAGGAATAAATTCTTTTAATCCTACTTTCGTAAATGCGAATATTACTTTGCGCAAGTTGCCTTTTTTGTCAGCACCAACATACTCTCCTCCGTGGTATTGTGCTGCTTTTTGTAAATACATTTCACCTACCATCATAATAAAATCAGGAGAAATTTTTCTTATCACAGAGAAGTTTTTATTTAGCCTTTAAAGAAACAATACATCATCATTGAACCTTATTAAGATATTGATGGTAAATGGAACTTTTTAAGTAGTAGTTTGTATGCTTACAAAGATGTATACCGTAGAAGCATATCGAATCATCTCTGTGAAATATGGTGGCCTGCCTCGTGACTGATTGAAAATCAGCCTTGAAAGCACTCTATCTTTAATTTCATTTAAAATAGTGTCACGATTTTCTAATGTGTAGTTTCTCATATATGGAAAATTTTCTAGCATACTAACTTTATCAAGTTTTGCGTTAAGTCCTTTAACAAACCACCTTGGTAATGGAAATGGTGTTCCTTTGTATTGCAAACGCACATTTAGGTCTACATCAACTGTCATTGATTCTAATTTAGCTGGAAAAATATGTCTGTTCATGCTATAATATACAACATACTATATTATAAAATACAACACCTTTTTCAAATTGTTTAAATTGAAACCCTGGCTGAGCCACTGCTTTATTCAAATTATGTACATTTGAAGTTGTATCATTTTTCTTAAATAATTCTAATTAACTCCTCTTGAAATAGTTTTTTTTTGGAGGACTTTGAGAAGTTTTTAAAACTGGTAAGAATGATTTTTTTTTGCAAAAGCTCTAAAGAAGGAACAGGTTTTAAACGCCAATTCAGGGTGCATTTATCACCTCTAATTATATAATTATCTTCAAAATGAAGTACATATAAAACAAAATGTTTTGTTAGAGTCCAATCTGAACGATTAACAAATTGTATCCAAAGTTGATTTAAGTTTTGGTCTGTTGGAAAAAAAAAGCAGCAATTTGTTTGTGTTTGTTGTCTTGAATATCCCGGTGTACATTTTGGTGCACTTTTGCGACCATTTTTAAAATAATTTCTTTAAAAGTTAGCAAACTTAGAAAGAAGAATGGTTTTAAAAATAATATTTTAGCGTACTTTATGTCTAAAACTTTCAAAATCGCTCTCTTAATTTCCTTCTCAAAAATGTATGATATACGGCCGTGAATATAGTAGGCGATGGTTTATCTTGCAATGTTTTTTTTATTCTTCTCTGTTGATGTAAAACAGTTGGAAAACCAAGGTTAGTCGCTGGTTCTTTTGACTTATTTATGATAACTTCCTGAGGAAGGCCAATTTTGCCTTTAACTTTCATTGTATTCTTAAAAAAATTTCATCTTGTCATTTATTTTGGTATGACGAGGTTAAAGGAAAAGACTAATATTGTTCACGGCTGTCGATGTTTTGAACCAGAAGTAAACCTCCAATCCCCTTCAATCAGCTTCTTAAGATAATAAATTCTAAAATACACAACTTCCTCGAAAGAAAAACAAAAGTGATATTATTAAGTAAGAAAACTGTTGCATGAAAAAGTTATTGAGTGAAGCAGAAACCAGAGGCGATTCTACAGGTGTGTATTTGTATGTGTGTGTGTGGGGAAGGAGGGTGGAGGGATGGGGGCGGAAAGGTTATATCCAATGTTTGGTAATTTTCAAGTTATTGTCAATTTTTTGAGGAATATAGTTTACTAGTCAGGTGTTTGACACATTTCAGTCCGGTGATTTTTACTTTTGAAGACCTTTTTTTTTTTAAAGAAAGCAAGTCGGTACTTTTTAAAAATTCAACATTAGGCTCCAAATTTAACTATCATCATTTTCAGAAAAGCCCGTAAATTTTTTTCTCATTTAAGCATACATAACCTTAAACTATAAAAATTGGTTTTGTAATGTAATATTTTGTAAACTTCACAACATCTTTTCCTAAATAAATAATAAAAAACAAACAAAAACAAAACAATAAATCAATTAACGTCTAGACTTGTTGTGGAGATTAATTTGGATTCATGGCAACCGGCATCAGCAAAAATTGATTGCTCTGCGGCGCTGAATCCAACTTGGCTCCGCAAACTAAGGAAAAGCTACTTCCTTTTCAAAACCTTAATTGTGCTTAACTTGATAGCTAAATGAATATCAATACTTTCTGCAACTTGTCCATAAATGAAACATATAGTATCTGGAATGAGAAGTTGAATTCATTTACTCAATGCTTTTTGTGGATTCCAATCGAAACTGGTTCCCTTTTTATTTTTGCGATTACATGTAGCTACTTTCTTGGTAAGTCAAGACATTTGCAATCATCCAGGGAAAAAAGTTATACAACCTGGTTTATAACAATAATTGCTATAAGTCAGGCCCTATTAAGTGGAATTGAAATGTTATTTTCATCTCTCACACAACACAACGGTTTTCCTGGAGCTTATGTTATGGTAAAAGGCATATCAATAATAACATGGTTTATTTGTTTCCTGGTTCATTTGAAAAGTTTAAATGTTTTAAACATGAAAAAGAGAAGCAAGGTGATGTTTTTTCCATTTCTTCTTATGTTAATAAGCTCTACAATAAAGCTGCAATATACAATCATCCAGATAATGCAAAAGCATGCAGCTACCTTATACCTTGTTGTAAATTGTCTTGAGTTTTTTCTGAGTTTTATATTCTTTTCATCATGTTTATATATCATTTATTTCTATAAACTGAAATAAAAGCTATATAGAATTAAATGATAAAGTATTCCATCAACATGGGAGTGATTCAATATCCTAAATTACAAGAAATCTATTGTGCAAAAGCTCAAACTAGTAGAAGTTTTTTTTCATCATTACTTTTTTTATGGGTCAATAAACTTTTGCTGAAAGGTTTTCACAAGCAAATAAAAAACACAGACAGTCTTTTTATTTTACCTGATGATTTACAAATAGGAGTATTTGAAGATAATTTTGAAAGAAACTTACAAAAACATGCAAACAAAAGCTCTTACACAATATTTAAAGCATTGCAAAGCACTTTTGGATGTTTTTATTACAGTTTAGGAATATTAAAATTTTTGTGCGATGTTCTTGGTATTCCTATAATTTTAAATTATTTGGTGAACTTCATTGAAAACAAGCAGGTATGAATTCAGAATATAGAAGTTATCTTATTATACTTATATATTATATAATTATAGAAATTATTTATATATACAGCTATAGACAAAAGGAATAGAGATGGTAATTTCAATCTATTTTTTTAGTTGTTTTTTTTTCACATTATTTTCAATTTTAAAAATAAATTTGAGTAATTTTTCAAGAAGGAAATTTAAAAGAAAAATTAATTAGCAATACAAATAATATTATTTATATAAAGTACTTTAAAAAAATAATTACCAAAAAATAATTAATCACATAATAAAAAAAAAGTTTAAATGTTTAGTCAATTTAAGGTTTAAAACTTAAAAAAAAAAAAAGAGAGCAAATATTTAAAATGTCTTTCTTTTGCCTTGAAGGAAGAATTTGTTTCTACACTTATTTTGTTTTTTGTATCCACATCTCTTGGCTTTTTTAACCAATACTTGTTCAAAATTTATTTTAAATACTCAGTTAATCAAAGTTAGTGGTTAACCAATTGAGCATTGATCCTCCAAAGTTTTTTTATTGATTTGAGATCTTGTGATCTAGACACCAAGGCAACATATTGATCTTTTTTGTGTTAAAATGGTGTATTTTAATATGTGCTTAAGCCGTATTTTGTTGGAGGATGTATTGTTTTCTTCATACATGCAATTGTCTTATTAAAGATCAAACATGATTCTATTCTCTATTTGTTGGTATATTGGTTGATATGGCTGTTATACAACTCATATTTCAAGGTCTTTATGGGTAAAAACTTTTTTACATGTACTTGCTTCCATCACCTTGTTGTCTTGCTTGTAAATAGCATTTGTACATTTTTGCAGTTTTGATTCTTACTTTGCAGTTTACAACTTGAAAATTTGACTTGTTGCTCCAAATCACTTTTGTTAAATCTTTTACTGCCTATAGTAAATGCTTTTGGCACCATTTTTGTTTTGCATCAATCCATGATTGAAAAGTAGGTTTTCATATTGCAAGTTAGCATTTTTTGCAATTAAAATACTGTTTTATTACTACTGCTTTTATCATTGTTATAAGAAAGATACAGTTTGGAAGTGAAACAAAAGCGCATTGTTTTAACTCTATCATACTGTTTTTTTTGTTTCCAGTCTTCCAAACCTACACAGAAAAATTGTTGTTGTTAGTGTTTGCATGTTGTTTTAACAAAGTTATTTATGTGTTTTCATTGAAATTGCTTTCTTTTTTTTATCTTATGAAAATTGTGCAGTTTGTGCTTGTTCAGCTTTAAGGAGACACAATGGACACATTTTTTTTTACCAGAAACAGCTGGATCTACAGAATTCTGTTTAATATGCCACCAGAATCGTCTTATTTAACTGTTATTAGAAGCAGCTAGAAATTCAGAAATTTCTTCTATGGTGGATATGTTTTCTGATTGTTTAAATGTAAAGTACAAGGTTGAAAATAAGATGAAGAGGAAGCCATTTTTAAAACTTTATGAATCAGTAGATAATTTGATTGAATCACTAGAATGATAAATTGTAGAAAGAATCTATAGATCAACAAGATGGAAGTTTTGATGAAAGCTTGAAATCAACAATGTTTATTTATTTACAAATTTACGAAGATTTGCAAATTTATTCAAAGAAGTTGTTAAAGTTTTACTTCAAAATGGTGTTAAATTAGTCATTCCTGAAAGATTTTCAGAAAAGTTGTCAATTCAAATTAAAGACCAACATTGAGCTCTACCTTTCCTTATTTGTTTATAAGTAAATAAACAAAACAAAAATAGTTATTTTTATAACTTAAAAACTTTAAATAACATTGTTTGTCTTTTATGGTATTTACGTAAAAATTAGTGTTTTTTTTTTCAAAAAAAAAATACAACCAATCCGGTATGAAATTCAAAGACATAAACTAAATTAAAACTTTTAATTTTAACTTAATTAGAATAACTATTGCTGGCTATTTCTTTTCTTCCATAACTGTTTACATGCAAATATAATGGGAAACTATTGACCTTTATAGTTGTCAGTAGTCAGAAAAAGTAAGGTATTAGTTTTTTACAATCTAGAAACTAACACCCCCCACTTTTAGGTAACCCACTTATATATACTTGTCTACATAATTTTGGATACTCCCTTACCAAACATTATTTTAATCTTATTTTGATTTTCCAAAAATATATTTTTAAGAGAAAGCATAATATCATCGGTATTTAATCATAAGAAACTCGTAACTATGATTAACCTCAACAAAATTTAATTTAATTATGGATTCAGGGTCATTTCACCAAACTACCCTAACTAAACCAATCAGAAAAGCGAAAAAAAAAATTCTTCATTTTTAATAAAAAAAACGTTTTAATTTTAGATAACATTTTAGATAACTTCTTATATACATTAAACATAACTAACATTATATATATATATATATATATATATATATATATATATATATATATATATATATATATATATATATATATATATATATATATATATATATTATGTTATATTAAATAATTGCTGATATATATATATATATATATATATATATATATATATATATATATATATATATATATAATATATATCAGCAATTATTCATGATTTAAAGTAACTTAAAAAAATAATCTTTTAAAAGATTTTCAGGAGACGTGGAAAAACAGTTTCAACATTTAAATTTATCATAAAAATACATACCTATGAAAAAAAAAATTAAATATGACATTTAATTTACAAATAATGCATTTATTTTAAACAATCATTATGAATAATTTTTGATTTTATTTTAAAGCCTTCAGGTAAAATAAAAACTTTTAAAAAAGATCAATGATTAAAAGTTATTCATAATGTAAAGATTTTTTTTATTGCATTTAAATTGTTAAAACTTTTAAACAGCCTTTGTCAAATTGTAAAGAAAGAAAAAAAAGCGTTGTCAGTTAAAGCATAAAAATTTCAGTCTATCTAAAAAAAAATGCAATATTGAATTGAAACTATTTTTTGTTACAAAACAATAATCTGCGATATTCTAAATAATAAGGAAAGAAACTACAATTTCACTAGACTAATGTTGAATAAACTGAATAACATGACAAAGATTTCGATTGCATAACTCGGTTCCGTAAAACCATAAAAATTATATTTTAAAAATTTGATCAAACACTGTCCGACCCAAACAAGTTTTGATCAACATTTTTGTTCGGGAATTTATAAAAATTAAATTTAGCCTTTTATATATATATACAGTATGTGACAAAATTATTCATACCTCAAGCATATTACTAAACTTTGTTTTCATACTCTGACATGTTTATTTTTTGTTGCTATGAAAAAATAAGTATGTGTAAACATGATAATTAAGAATAATTCTGTGGTGATAATTAAGATGTTAAGTTATTGTGTTTGGTTATATTTAGTATATAACATAAAAAGTGCAATTTTAAATATGACATAAGAATTCATACCTATTGAATTATTTAGTGCTGTAAGTTTATTTTTTGATTGTTTTTGCTGGTAAGTTATTTAATTTTGTTTGTCTACACTACAGACATAAAATTTTAAATATTTAAATATCTTCTTCTGTTTCATATCAAAAGTTTTCCAAAATGCCTAAGACCAATGAAATTAGTGTTGACGTATGGCAAATGATTTTTGATTATCATGAAAGAGGCTTTGGGTATAGAAAAATTGCTGAAAGATATAATAAAAGCAAGGCAACAGTACAATTAATAATACAAAAATATAAAAAGATTGAAAGTGTGCAAATAAAGCACATTCAGGCCGTCCACCAAAAACAACATCTCGAAAAGATAAGCTTATTGTATGAGAAGTAAAGCGAGAGCCTGTATTTTTTCTACCAGAGCTATTAAAGAGAAACTAAACGTGAACATTTCTAAATGAACAATACAACGTAGACTATGCTCTGCAGGGTTTTATGGATCCCGCATTACAAAAAAACCCTTTAATTCAATAAAAAATAAAACTAAACACCTTGCCTTTGCAAAAAAGTACTTTTCAAGTACACTAGGTTTCTGGAAATCAGTTTTATGGTCTGATGAAAGTAAATTCGAACTAAAGAATTCCAAAAAAAGACCAAATGTATGGAAAAGAAAAGGAAAACCCTTAGACAAAAAACTATCAAAGCAACCATCAAACATGGAGGTGGTAATGTACTTGTTTGGGGCTGTTTTAGTTTTAATGGAGTTGGTAACTTAGTTCAAATTGAAGTAAAAATTAACGGGAGCTGGATATGTAATTATATTGTGAAACAATCTTATGCCCTCCATCAATAAATTAGGATTAATAGAATTTGCCTTCCAACAAGACAATGATCCGAAACATACCAGTAAAATTGCCAAAATATATTTCAAAGAAAATGAAATAGAATTGTTGGATTGGCCTGCGCAAAGTCTAGATATCAATCCAATTGAAAATTTGTGGCATTATTTGGATGGCAAAGTTAATAGGGATGAGCACAGTATCAACAAACAAAACTTTCTTTCAGCGTTGGAGGCAGCTTAGCATAATATTCCTCCAAACTATTTACAAAGCTTAGTTGATAGTATTCCTCGTTGCTTGTAAGCAGTTATCGATGCCCAAGGACTTCATAATAAATATTAATTAACAAATAAAACAAAAAACTTGAATATACTAAATAAAACTTTAAGAGGTATGAATACTTTTGACGCTTCCTAATATCTCAATTTTTAAATAATTTTCACTTTTTTTAAAAACAAGATTTAATTTTTCAAATATTATAGTTAATATTGTTAATAGTTGCTACAACAAACATTTTTTAAATTTCAATAAAAATTATTTTAATCAATTTGTTTTTTGTTTTATTGCTACAACATATTTTATGATAGGGTATGAGTAATTTTTTTGCATACTGTATATATATATAAAAATATATATATATATATATATATATATATATATATATATATATATATATATATATATATATATATATATATATCTGTGTGTGTGTGTGTGTGTGTGTGTGTGTGTGTGTGTGTGTGTGTGTGTATATATATATATATATATGCATGTATGTATGAGTGTATGTATGTATGTATGTATGTATGTATGTATGTATGTATGTATGTATGTATGTATGTATGTATGTATGTATGTATGTATGTATGTATGTATGTATGTATGTATGTATGTATGTATGTATGTATGTGTGTATGTGTCCATATTAACTAGTTTGTGTTTTGAGTTTAGGAATCAAAAAAAATACAACTCAAACCATTATTGTTAAGATCATTTTCGAGTTTTAAGGTCAACTCTTTTCCAATTTTTTCTTGAGTTCGCTTAACTTTGTTGTGGTCAATAATTAAGCAAGTGTTTCCTTTAGTGATAATTTTAGCATCAATAAGGGCAGCAGTTGCTATTTCTGCAGTTTCTCTTAAACCTGTATGATGCTTTAAGCTTGCTAATGCTATATTTTTTATATTCATTGTGTTATATAATACACTTTTTCTTTTACTTTTTTCAATTTTGAAATATTAATTTTTATTTTATCATTTGTATCTTCACAGACTTTGTCTGAGTCACTCTTGGGGAAAAAAAAATCATACTCTTGATTAAGAATCTCCTGGTCTGTTTTTTATTTTTTTATTTGTGAAACCTGATTTTCTATTGACAATCGATTATTTTTTTTATTTTGTTTTCGAGTTTCAATATGATCAAAGCCAGCTATTTGAAGCATAGCTTTGGTTTCAACATTTTCTCATTAATATCTAACAAAGTTCAACCCAAGAGCAGGATTTTTTTTTTCTTTTTTACAAGTAAATACAATGTGAGCTTTTCTGTCACAGTTTTTTTTTCAGTAATTCTCTAAGCAAAAAAGTATTTGACAATTGCATGTAAACAAATCAAAAAGTTCATCAAGTTTTTCCATATATCTATTTCTAATTGGTGAGGATACATTGCCATTTCTAACTTTAACAGCCAATAATCACAAATCTTTAAGTTTACATTTGATTCTTTTTGTAGAATTAATAACTGGATTTATAAATTGAGAATTAGCTTTTTTCCACTGTAACAAAATTCCTGAAATATGATCTTTTACAGGCTGATCTACAGTAGAGTTTCTGCAATTGTTTTTATTAATCTCCCTTAAATATAGGCCATACTTGAGAATATCTTTGGAAGTCGGGAGTTCTGATGGATGAAACTCTCAACTCTTTCCAATCAAATTACTCAGTTGACAAGCTGATTTACTTCCGGTTTTGATGGTATATGACATTTATATATAATTTTTTTTTTTTTTTTAAATCCAAAAACTGTTTATGCTCTAAAAATGCTTTACCTTTATCTACAAAAAAAAAAAAAAAAAAGTAGGCGTTTTACTTATACAGTAATACTTTTTAAAATTATGAAGCCACCTTTCTGTAAAATAAATTAATTTTACTTATAAAAAATTATATTATATAAATAAATATATACATAAACAATTTTCGGAAATAAAAGTTTATATATATATATATATATATATATATATATATATATATATATATATATATATATGTATATATATATATATATATATATATATATATATATACATATATATATATATATATATATATATATATATATATATATATATATATATATATATATATATATATATATATATATATATATATATATATATATATATATATATATACAGGCACAAATTTTTGAAAGAGAATAAAGTTTAACAACATACAAAAAATATACAATTTATAATGCCTTAAAAATAAAATGTAAGACAGTTCATCATTCCTATATATTCCAAAATTAATATAAACATTGCGAAAAAGAGAGTGTGTATTTAAAACATAATTCTTGTATTAACGTTGTTCGTTAAACTAAATTTTGAAATGCAGGATTTTGCGAAAAATGTTAAATCTTAGTTTACTTCATTGTCTGGTAAATAAATGCGATCTTCTTCAGAGATTACGGCAAACTTCAAAATCCAAAAACTGTTTATGCTCTAAAAATGCTTTACCTTTATCTACAAAAAAAAAAAAAAAAAAGTAGGCGTTTTACTTATACAGTAATACTTTTTAAAATTATGAAGCCACCTTTCTGTAAAATAAATTAATTTTACTTATAAAAAATTATATTATATAAATAAATATATACATAAACAATTTTCGGAAATAAAAGTTTATATATATATATATATATATATATATATATATATATATTATATATATATGTATATATATATATATATATATATATATATATATATATACATATATATATATATATATATATATATATATATATATATATATATATATATATATATATATATATATATATATATATATATATATATATATATATATATATATACAGGCACAAATTTTTGAAAGAGAATAAAGTTTAACAACATACAAAAAATATACAATTTATAATGCCTTAAAAATAAAATGTAAGACAGTTCATCATTCCTATATATTCCAAAATTAATATAAACATTGCGAAAAAGAGAGTGTGTATTTAAAACATAATTCTTGTATTAACGTTGTTCGTTAAACTAAATTTTGAAATGCAGGATTTTGCGAAAAATGTTAAATCTTAGTTTACTTCATTGTCTGGTAAATAAATGCGATCTTCTTCAGAGATTACGGCAAACTTCAGTTTCAAGAATAAAAATTCATTAAAATTATGGTTTAAGGGTGAAACAAAATAGCTTAAAAAATTTTTTATCCAAATAAAAATTATTTTCATGTTTTGCATACTTATTAACAAAAGCAAAATACTAGCCAACATTAAATTTAAAAAAACGTGAAAATCGACCCTAAAATATATATACATATATATATATATATATATATATATATATATATATATATATATATATATATATATATATATATATATATATATATATATATATATATATATATATATATATTTATATGTATACATATCTATATATATACATATATATATATATATATATATATATATATATATATATATATATATATATATATATATATATATATATATATATATATATATATATATATATGTATATATTTATAATATATGTACATATAAATGAATATAAATACGGAGACAGAAATATAAATATATATATACATAAATATATATATAAATATATATATATATATATATATATATGTATATATATATGTATATAAATAAATATATATATATATATATATATATACATATATACATATATATATATATATATATATATATATATATATATAATATATATATATATATATATACATTTATAAATATATATATATATATATATACATATATATATATATATATATATATATATATATATACATATATATATATATATATATATATATATATATACATATATATATATATATATATATATATATATATATATATATATATATATATACATATATATATATTTATATATGAATACATACATATATATATATATATATATATATATATATATATATATATATATATATATATATATATATATATATATATATATATATATATATATATATATATTATATATATATATATATATATATATGTATAATATATATATATATATATATATATATATATATATATATATATATATATATATATATATATATATATATAATTGGGTACATGCTTTTAAGTGAACTTTTAAATTTTAACAAACTACCATTTGAAATGTGTGATATTGGTGCTTAAACAAACTTTGGAAAAAAAGTAGCCTGATTGGACCACTGTTGTGTCCCCCAGAGCAAATTTAATTGAAAAATTATGGTCAAAAAAACGTCAAAAATGTTTGAAAGGATAGGGGAAGATGATTACCCAAAAAATTTTTACTGATTTATTTTTGATAATACAGGAATTGATTTGTATTTTTAAATAAAAAGAATAGTTGCGGCAGAATATGAATACTTTTGCTGTTTTATTTGCTAAATAGTGTTAAAAATTGCAAAAACATGAATTATATTGCCGCGAATTATATGATTGATAAAATACTTTGTTTTACAGTTTAATTTTGTTTTTGATCAGTTGTTTCCTATTCTCTATTATATTTGTGAGACCATAACAACTTTATTCGATTAGATTTTAATAACTAAAAAAAATACTTTGCAGAATTTGCAGTTTTCCTAAAAATAAAGGTACGTTATCTAATTGTTTTTCTTTCTTTTTGATTTTTGAAACATACAGTAAAATTTATTTTTAAAAGTTCTATATATTTATACATTTTTCCATGTTTTATGACTTATGATTTTTTAGGTTTTATAATGAATATTAAAGAAACTGAAAACAGATTTGAAGAAAGAGAGCTTAGGTCAAGAAAAAAGTTTTTTTCTTTAACGGAGAAGCTAATCCAGGTTTATCAGGTGCTATATTAAAATTATTTTGATTGATAATTATATACTTTTTATTTTGCATTAAAATGATACATTGTATGCGTAATTTAATGCATACACAAATACCTAATATAAAAAATGATAACGCTATTGCTTATATTAATTTGTTTTTCCAATAAAAATCTTTTAGTATAAGTAATAAAATGTTGAAGTATGTATATTATTCACATCAATAAATACATTTTTTATATTGTTAAGGTATGCAACTTCCATCAGGAACGGAAATATTGAAAAACTTTTCTTACATCAAATTTACACTGGAAAAAAATGTGAAAAAGTCATCATTACTATATTGCATGCCTTGTACGATGAAAAAGAATCAATGTAAATATGACAAATGCAAGTGTATATTATCTTTATTACAGCTCCTTGGAATAAAGCTGGATTTCCAATAGTTTCTGACTAAATCCTTAGAAAGCGTCTAAGTAGCTTAGAAAAAGAATACCACAGTTTAAAAAAGCATGAAAAAAAAGGAACAACTTCAGATTTAAAAAAACAAAATTATTTTATACAGAAGACAAAGAAAGTGTTCTGGATTGGTACATCGAACTTTAGACGTACCATAATGAACGACAAGAAAAGATTAGATAAAGACAAAGTTGAAGATTTGAAGTTTTTAGATGATCAAGAAAGCGATAGAAAGTTTATTCTTGGAACCAAGGATAAGAAATATAGTCAAATGTCTAGAGAGAGTATTAAAAACAAAAAAAATGCAAAAGAAAGCACAACACTCTAGGAGTTACATGAAATTCAGATCAGAAACCAATTTTAGATGAAAGCAATACAGAAATGTTAAATGATATAGACTTTGATTGGACAAGGAGAAAAGAAAAAAAAAACCATTTATTTAATTAAATGAACAATTTCTAAAGATATTAGCAGTGGTAGTGTTGCTCTTTCAGCATTAATTAATGATATATCTCCTGCAGTTCCCGACAAAGTTATCACTTCTGTTGTTTATGAATCTTGTGTGGATGTAAGTAAACTTCGTTGCAGCATTTCAGCAGCCTCATCACATATGAAAAAGGTAAACTTAATAATAAGTAAACAAGCCAGAAATGACATTAAAGCTGCTTTAAAAGCCTCCAATTATCCACCTATTATTCATTTCGTTAGTAAAACCTTATTTGAATTAAAAAAAGGTAAGCGATTCATAAATGACAGATTAACAGTTCGTTTAAATATTAATGGAGAGGTTTATCTTCTCAGAGTACCTCCCTAGCATTATCCTCAGGGGAAGATCAGTATAAAGGCGTGATAAATCTCCTTAAAGAATATGAAACCGAAAGAAACATCAGAGGGTAATGCTTTGATAGAACCTCCAGTAATACTGGAACTAAAAAAGGTTTCTGTTTAGAATAGCAAACAATCTAGATATCCATCCATTATTTCTTGCTTGTAGAGACCACATATCAGAGCTAAAGATTGTTCACTTTTGTAATGTTTTGACACAAAGAAAGACATCTAGACCAGAGAAAGTTTTATTTAAAAAACTGAAAGACATATTTGAAAGTCCTGATTTTTATTATGAAACGAATGATATTACACGATTTCATTGGGATAAGACAAAGGAACTGTTATCAAATGTGCTGCAGTTGAGTCATTTAATTTTTGCAAAAAGTGTGTTAAAAGTAAAAAAATATTTAGAGGCGATAGAAAAGAACTAGCTAAGCTGGTTGTTGCTTGTTTGTCTTTTGAAGGTGAACAAATTACGAAACCAGGAGCTATCCACCATGCAAGATTCCTCGGAAAAGCCATATATTCCTAAAACTGCAATTGCTTTTTAATCAGATTAAATTTGTTCAAGAAGATAAACTACTTTTAGAAAAAGAGATATCATGGCGGATTTCATAGCATGTTTTAATGCAAAATGGTATTTGCAATCTGACAAAGCTATCAAAGCACCATATCTTGATACTTTATCAATACATAAAATGCATCAATAAAAAGATGTTTGTGCCAAACCAGAGGCGATTAAAGTAGTATTGAAATCATTTTACAAACATTTCTGCTATCTTGATTCTACAATTGTACCTCTTTCTTTGTTGGATAAAGATGTGTCAAATGAAAAAAAAAAGTAAAATTGCTTCTGCTATGCCTTAATATGACATGCCAAACTCTGATTATTTTAAAATGAACAACAAATTGCTCATTGAAGTGGAAAACAAGATTAGGATTAAAAAAAGAATTTATAATGATCCCCAAGTTTATCATTACTAATTGATCAATTCTCCTATTTGAATTTTGATAGAATTGAGTTGGATAAGTAAAAGGATTAGAGACTAGCTTACCCTCCCACCTCAGTATTGGTGCACACAATTAAGTTTTAGAACTTTCAAAGATTTTGCTAAATTTATAGTTCTCGTAAATGATCCTGCTGAAAGAGCAGTAGGAATGATGCAACAGTTTGTGCACACATACACCAAAGATTAGGAATTACAGAACAGACTGCTAACTGTTGATAAAGCTAGATTTTCAACAAAAAAGCCGAAAAAAAGGTCTTAAAGATTGTCTAAACAGAGGTTGATTGACTCACTTTCTACAATAGCAGAAATGATTAAAAATAAAAATAATTTATACTACAAACTTTAACTTTATTTAAAGAATTATTATTTAATTAAAGAAAAATTGACTCTTTAAAAACTTTTTCAATTGTAATATTTAATTGTAATATAACTGGCGGCAAAATAATTTAAGTAATTGCAATTTTTAACACAATTTAATAAAAACATTTACAATAAAACAGCAAAAGAATTCATTGACTGCCTTAACTACCCTTTTTATTTAAAATAATAAATCAACACCTGTATTAAAAAAAAAATCAGTTAAAATATTTTACGATATTACCTTCCCCTACACAGTGGGCCTGAGCATGCCCAAAAAAAATTTTTGTACCCAATTTTTTCACATAGTAGGTCTGAAAAGTGTTACTTTTCTCAACTCAAATCTGTTAAAATTAAAATGTTTGAACGGGGGTTTTTGAAAAAAAAGTATTTTCCTTTTTTAAGAATTTCTCAGTAAAAAGCACAAAAAATAACATGAATTGCTATCTATGCTTTCTTTAATATTTCATAAATGTTTAGATATAATAGAAGAATTTAAATATCAATAATAAAAAACATTAATTTATAATTAAAGCTAGTAATTCTATAACAGTCAATATATGAACAATAGTTCATATATTGATAATAAATGAAAAATCTCAAAATATGAAATGTCATTAGTGAATATTTGTGCATAATATTACAGATATATAACAATGTTTTGTACATTATATCAAGTCAGCAGAGCTATCGACTATTTAAAAAAAACTATACATCTTATTTATGTTTTTATTAAGTTTATTCATTTAAAAAGCTTCGATATCCACAACACAAAATAGACTTATTAAGTACTTATTAAAAATAATTTACATAAATAACTCTAATATATACTTTAAAAGTGCGCAATATTGTATGCTGCAACAGCATTCTTTAATGTTTTGGAATAATTTGGATGATACTGCCCGATTTTTCTTTGGTTCCGAAATTGCTTGAAATCCTGGTGTACTGCTTCCAACGCCTGCTCCGTCTAATAACCAAGGCTTAAATATTTTTTTATACAATATAATTTAAAGATTTTTTAAATTTGTTTTAATATAAAGTTTTCGCAAAAATATAGTCCATATTTAACTAAATATTCAATATTATCTAATAGATATTTCCTGTGAAAAAATACTAACCAAATGTGCCCCCTTTAAGGTCAATAAACTCTACAATATGTTGCTCAACAATATGAACTTTAACTGTTACACTGGCTCCTAAGTTTCTGTAGTCATCTGAGATTTTTTTGATGTCATTTTTGTAAGTTTTACACAATGTTTTCCCAAAACATCCTTCTATAACCTTTTTTAAAGATATTAGCGCCTTTTTATATTTGGCCCCATGAATACCAAGACCATGTGAACAAAAAAATCTATTTAAAATATCAACTTTTTTTTAAAATATATTCGAAGCATTTCCTTCAAGTCTGTATTGTCCTTGATACGATACACTGCCAAGATTAATGGACTTAAGATAGGCTGACATGAAGTTAAAACCATCTTCTTTGTTCTTAAACATATTTTTTTCAATTTCGGAAAAAATGTTGTCAACAATACCAAGTAGAATATGTAGTCCAGGAATATTTATTATCTCAACAATTTTTTTCTCAGGATCTCCTGTAACAAGAGGAGGATGAATGCTATTTTGAAATTTTTTGGCCTGACTAAGTTTAGAACCATTTTCTAACCATTTTTGGTGACATTGATGCAAAGAACTGATTGTGTTTGCCTTAGCTTTAGGCAACAAAGGTATCTCAGTTTCGCAGAATGGACACGGGTGTTTAGAAGATGCACATTGCTTTCCAACCATTTGTAGTTGAACTTTAATATCTCTGACGATGAGTAGTCTAAAGATCCTATATTAAGCTTTTCAATAAGCATTCTAAAGTTTACATAACTTTCATCCATGTGAGGTACAATTGCTAGAATAAGGGTTTTAAAAACACTGGAATCTTTAAATTCTTTTTTTTCATAGCCTTCTGAATATTTTATTCTCTTTTGAGGAGTTTCCTGATCTCTTTCATCAGGCTTGTATGTTATAGAGGCAGTACACTTTAAAAAGCCTTGTCCACCATCTATTCCCACTTTAATATCAATCTCATTTGGTAGTAAGTTACTGTGGTTCATTACCATAGATATCAATTTCTCTACATCATTGCAAATTACCCCAGGAACCTCTTGTTCAATAAACTATAAAATTATTGTTTGATTAAATTAATAACATTAATAATCAATGTATAACCATTCTTAAAACATTAGACTACCTCATGTGAATTTCCAACTTTATCTTATGTGAAAACATTTAAAAGTTCAGAACTGAATAAAGGAATTAGTAATGAGTTTTCTGCAACTCTTGCAGCTTTGTAGTTGCTTGCAACAGAATTTCTATCTCCGGTCTCGTACCTAAGAAACTTAGCAATCTCTAACATTTTGTTGTCGCTAAAAATAATTTTTGAGTTATTTGATTTGCTATAACTTTAAATATAATTTATAGGTTTATAAATCATAAAATAAAAACTATATATTAAATTCTTGCCTAACATGAATTTTATTTTGCAGCATTTTCAATTTTTCTAAACCAAAGGGTGGCTTCTTAATTTCAGTATTGGTAAAATAAACCAGACATTTATTCCGGCCATTAGTTTTTAGCTTGATTTTATTATCACTTTTACCAGCCATATGTTTTAGAGTAGAGGACACAACTCTTTCTAAAAAAAATTTTACAAAATATATGACAATATTTTAGTTTTCTATTAAAATAAATTAAAAATTGTTTTCTTTTTAATTAATATATATAATAAAAATAATAAAAATATAAATAATATGATTATGAAATTATTACACCTTTAGTTTTAGGTGAAGCAGCCTGTAATAAATTGGACTAATTTTTCTTTCTCTGTGTTTTACTGCATGGATGACGCAAACCTTTTCCTGTTTCTTTAAAGCAGAACATACAGATCGGCCTGACTTTCTGGTGGTCTCTTTCCAAATTTATTTCTAGTTCTTTATTAACATGCATGAAACTTGGCACTAAGTGAGTCTTATTTTCTTTACTATTAATAGTTTTGCGACCTTTTTTACATATAAAGCATTGGCATCTAGCTCCTCTCATAACTCTTGTGTTCAAGCCTAAAGATAAATCTTTATAACTACTATACTGTGTTTTACTAGGTTACAGTAATGTATAAGTTATCTGAGATTAAATACATTAATTTTTTAAACTTTTATATTACTTACTTTCGTATTTTGGTAGAAAACTAAATGGTTTGTATCTGGGATCTTTTTCCTCTAGTCCAATGAGTTTTCTTCTGCATGAAGGACATAATTTTTTAGGCAGATTATTATTTCCAAAATTATATTCTTTCCAGCAATGATTTTTTATGATACTTTCATAATCTATACTCATTTTACAGTACTCTCTTGGTTTGATAAGCTTAAATTGTGGGCTTCCTTTCTTTTCTTTAGAAAGACACAGAAGACACACTAGTTTTATGAAATCATTGTGTTCTTTTGGTTTCATTTTTTAAAATATTATTTTGTTTGTTTTCTATTAAAAAGTAATAAATAAATTTAAAAATAATGACATAAGAGTAGATGAAAGTTTACATGGTTTGTTAGATTACATAACTTTATATAAATGTTGGTATAGACAGTATGATGTATAGAACAGTTATAGTAATAAGTGTATTAACTATTTTTAATGATATCATAATAATATTCTTACTGCAATGTATAGTACCAATAAAATACTATATTGTGTTGTATAAAGTATATAAAGTAAGCATTCCTTGTATTTGAAATGAATGTTTACTTATATATGAGGTATATAAATTTGTTTTTTTTGTTGTTGTTGTTTTTTTTATAAAAAAATTCATAAAAAAGAAAAAACCTTTTTTTTCAAAAACCCCCGTTCAAACATTTTAATTTTAAAAGATTTGTATTGAGAAAAGTAACACCTTTCAGACCTACTATGTGAAAAAATTGGGTACAAAAATATTTTTTTGAGCATGCTCAGGCCCACTGTGCCTAGCCTATCGTACACAGTCGTTTTTGGCATTTTTTCGCTCAATTTTTTGATTTTATTGGCTCTGGGGAAGGAAAAAACGTGGTCGAATCAGGCTAACTTTTTTTGCAAAGTTATATTTAATACCAACGCCCCACATTTCCAGGAAAAATTTATTGAAATTAAAAAATTTTCTCAAAAGCAAGTACCCTAATATATATATACATATATATATATATATATATATATATATATATATATATATATATATATATATATATATATATATATACATATATATATATATATATATATATATATATATATATATATATATATATATATATATATATATATATATATATATATATAAATATTTATATATATATATATATATATATATATATATATATATATATATATATATATATATATATATATATATATATATATATATATATATATATATATATATATATATATATCAATATATATGTATATATATATATATATATATATATATATATATATGTATATATATGTATATAAACGTATATATATATATATGTATATATAAATACACACATAATTATATATATTCAGATAAATATATATACATATATATATATATATATATATATATATATATATATATATATATATATATATATATATATATATATATATATATATATATATATATATATATATATATATATATATATATATATATATATATATATATATATATATATATACAGTATCGGACAAAACGAGTGCAACCAAATAATGCTAATTTAGTTTCTTTATATAAAAGTGCTGCATTTTTTCAATTTATAGAAATAACTATGTAACTGTTTAGAGACAAAGTTTTTCAAGTTTTATTCATCACAAAGTTCATTATTTGTACACGAAAATTAATAAATTAATCAAAAGTATTAAAAAAAGTTGATTTCCTTTTGAACAAAACAAGTGCAACTCGACAAAACGTTGACCAAGCTGTATTTCGCTATCAAAATTTCGTGGCGAATCCATTGTTGCCGTTCACAGCCTTGCATCTTCGAGGCATAGATTTGATCAGGTAATCAATGAAACTTTGTGGAATCGCTGCACAGGCCTTTTGGGTTTGTTCAAACAGTTGATCTTTATTACGAACACCTTTACGATTAATTCTGCGGATAACGATCTCCCACAAGTTCTCAATAGGGTTGAGATCCGGAGATTGAGGCAGC
Source organism: Hydra vulgaris (assembly GCF_038396675.1). NCBI lineage: Eukaryota > Metazoa > Cnidaria > Hydrozoa > Anthoathecata > Hydridae > Hydra > Hydra vulgaris. The sequence continues at coordinate 57,196,910 of NC_088932.1, read as the reverse complement.
CAATCCATCACCGATAGGTGGTTGTCTTGAAACCACTGCTTGACTACTTTTGCAGTGTGTTTCGGATTGTTGTCTTACTGAAAAACCCATTTTATTGGCATATTCCATGAGGTAACACAACATCTTTCAGGATATTTTTATACATGAAACGGTCCATTATTCCATCGTTTCGATGTATTGGACCTAGACCGTTAGCAGAAAAACACCCCCGGACCATTACATTGTCTCCACCATGCTTCACGGTCTTATGGCAGTAATGTAAATTGAGGCGTTTTCCGGCCGGTCGACGTACACGGCAAATGCCATCGCTCACAATGATGCTGAACTTCGATTCATCACTGAACAGGACAGTTCGCCATTTCTGCACATTCCAGTCAATATGAGATGTAGCAAACAAGAGTCTTTTTATCTGGTTTTTTAGTGAAATCAGCGGTTTCTTTGCAGGGCGTTGAGAAAACAATCCGGCATCAACAGCACGTCGTCTGATTGTTCGGTTTGATACAGGCAGCTCTAATTGCTTTTGTATCTCGATTGATGATATCCAGAGATCCTTCTTGACGGATCTGATGATCATAGAATCCTCTCTAGAAGTGGTGGAACGCGGTCTTCCACCCTTGTTATGTGCTGCCAACTTCCCCGAAGAACGATATTTGGAATATAGTCTTGATACGGTCCATTTTTTCACTCGATATTTATCACAAATACTTTTTTGTGACAATCCACTCACGTGATCGCAAATAATTTTCTTTCTTAGTTCCAATTCAAGATTGTTGGGAGCCACTTTAGCACTTGAAGTCATAAAAATAATCAAAATAATCACGCTTCTCAAGGCTCACCGTGTTACATTTACCTTGTGATGATACAATAATGTTCTGTGGAACACAACGTCTTGGTTAAAAGTGGACTGTTTTGATGTAATGAAACACTTGTTGTATTTCACTTCTTGTATTGATGTTCTTCGCTAAAACACTTTGATAAAACTCACTTCGATAAACTGTCTTGATAATACTGACTGATTGACTTCCATATACTGACTGAATTACATGTCGATTTACATGTCTCTTATATAGTAAAATGAACCTGTGTGAACCTGTTCTGGAATATTCTACATGCTTCTTTTCGATGCTTCTGGAAGCTTCTGGATGCGTCTGGAGGCTTCTAAATGTTTCTGGATACTTCTGGATGCTACTGGATGCTTCCAGATGCTTCTTCTGGAAACTTCTGGAAGCTTCTGCATGCTTCTGGAAACTTCTGGAAACTTCTGGGTACTTCCTTTAACTATTAAAAACTTCCGTGACGTTGACACGGACCAGACTTAAGAAAATGAAACAAACCAAAAAAGTTGCACTTGTTTTGTCCGCTGCAAAATGGCACTTGTCAACGAAATTCTGCCTGTGTGCTGTTACCTGACAGCTGATTGCTCATGTCATGGCATGCTATGACTTCAGACTCCTGAATTGTTTGATGTGGTAGTATAGTTCGTTTCGTTTTTAAGACATGTAAAATTAGGAACACTTTTTAGCATTGTTCGTTGTTGGTTGCAAATATTTTGTCCAATAATGTATATATATATATATTGTATTCATTTTCAAAATCAAAATTACCATACACTCTAAAAATAGTGCAGATAAGCATTTACAAGAAAAGCAACTACTAGAAAAACTGAGCTCAACAGATCCGCTAAATCTCTAGACTGTTAACACTTTTTAGAAAAAAAACTTTCACAAACTTTCAGATCGCTGATTTCACAACGCCAGAGGGGAAATTTAGTTACAAAAGTTTACATTTAGATTTTACGGCCTGTTTGTTTTTACTTAAATGTTTTAGTAAGTATCATGGTATTGTAGTTTTTTTCAAAAAATGTTTTTACTTTTGTTAATTGAATAAAAAAAATTGCGATATTTAATACTTGTTTTAAGTAATTGGATTAAGTTCCTAAAGTAATTTATTTCAGTTGTTTTTATGTTTAACTTTACAACATTTTTTTCGTATATCTAGATAGAATAAGCTTTCAATAAATTTAATTTTAGAAAGTTTGTTCTAAAGTCAGGTATTCTGAAAGCACTTAGAACTTTTTCACAGTTAGCAATGCATTCTGTTTATCTTCCTTGATTTGCATCGGTGAATAAAACGTTGTATCATTCCAAAAGATCATTCTGAATGATCAATAGTACAAATAATAATTTGGCATGGTTCTGAAAGTTATTAAAAACAGATTTAGTAAGCCAATACGCAAGATCATGCAAAAACCTTTTATCCTTTGTTCCTCTAATCCAATTCTATAAATATAAGATATAAAAACTTATTAACCAAAAGTGCGAGGAAAGACGGACTTTCGCAAGTTTTGATTCCCATTTTCGCTTTCTTTTTATATTTCTTTCTCATTTGTTTTAGTATTGTATCATGTAAAAATCGGCATTTTAAAAGTTTGAATTACTATTGCAAGGTTTGCTTTTTTCTCAAATCATCATCTAACACAGCAAGAGGAATCATTGTTAAATCTAAATACCAACTATCTTTGTATAGAGAGTTTAAACTATATTGACAGCATCTGTTTTCGCACAATGCTTATGATACTGTTGCATTTGGTGCATTACTTTTACATCAAGAAAGGTAGCTCTAATAGCGTCATTAGCCTTTACACACCTTTTGGCTTAAATGCAAACTGTAAATTCACTTATTAGCTACCTCTTTTATATATATATATATATATATATATATATATATATATATAATCAATCAATCAATCAAACATATATATTCTGAAAATAAATTTTCACGGCTATTTACAAATAGTATTGAAATACTAATCTCAAGTAAATACCTTAAAAAATAGTTTATTTATATACAATTAATCTTAGTAATAATAATAATAATAACAACAATAACAATAATAATAATAGTAATATATTTGATAATAATAACAATAATAACAAAAATAATAATAATAATAATGATAACAATATTAATATTAGTAGTAATAGTTAAAAGTAGTTAATAATAGTAATGTAAATATTTATAGAAATAACAATAAGCAATAGTAATGACAACAAAATATATAATAAAAATTAAAAAAAAAAAAAAAAAAAAAAAAAGAATACTAAAGACAACAAAAATTGATAATAGAAATTATAAACACTAACTATATTTTTTTAATAAAAAGTAGAATAATCTAGTTTTAAAGGTTGAGAATGAATTGAGAGCTTTTAGTTCATAAGGAAGGTTGTTCCAAGTTTTAATGCTTTGATACTTTATAGATTTATGTCCGTATTTATGAGAGCAATGTTTAGAGACAGACAGGTTTAAATTACTATTGGAACGAAGGTGATAACAAGAGTTGGCACTTTTGGAAATGAAATTGATGAAAGTTAAAGGTAGGTTATTGTGTTGGTGGTTCCAGACAAATTGGCAGTTTGAAAATTGAATATAGTCACATAGTTTTAATACTTTAGAAGTTAGATAGAGCACATTAGAATTAAATTTAATATTCTGAAAAAAAATAATTTTTAAAGCCTTGTTTTGGAGGTGGGATAACCTAATAAGAGCTTGTTGATGGGACTGCCCCCAAATTTGGCATGCATATATAAGATGTGAGCCGAAAATAGCATGGTATATGTTCAAAAGTGTTTCAAGATTAACATAATGGCGAACTTTGGCCAACATACCATTAGATCTACTTAGTTTCATTGCTAAGTCTTCACAGTGGGATAAAAAGGAAAGAATTGAATTAATTTTTATACCAAGATATTTAATTGAGTTAACAGGTTCAATTTTTTTGCCACTTAATCTAAAGTTCATATGTTTATAGATTTTTGTTTTATTTGATTTAAAGATAATAAGTTCAGTTTTGTTAGAGTTTAGAAAAAGTTTGTTGGAGCGAAGCCACTGAACTAGATTGGCAAGATCATGGTTAATGTGTTTGTTAATTTTTTTTAAGGATTTATTAATTAGCATTAGGTTAGTGTCATCAGCAAAGTGGTAAACAGTAGCAAACTTAATGGACGTATGAAGATCATTAATATAAAGAAGGAAAAGCAGTGGTCCCAATACTGAACCCTGTGGAACACCATTAGAACATTTTACAAGGGTAGATTTTGAGTCATTAATAGCAACAAATTGTGTTCTATTGTTTAAGTACGAAATAAACCATTTAAGGGGTACGCCTCTGATCCCATAATATTCTAATTTTTTTAACAAAATTGAATGATCTACTGTATCGAACGCTTTCTGTAAATCGACAAATACACCGCATGCAAAATATTTGTCATCAATTGCTTTTCTAATCAGTTCAGTCATTTCAATGAGAGCATGAGTTGTGGAGTGATTGGCACGAAATCCATACTGATGGGTGTAAAAACATTTAAATTTTTCAAGAAAAGCATAAAGCCTAATATGCATTGCCTTCTCAAATAGTTTACCTATATTAGAAAGCAAGGAGATGGGTCGATAATTTGTGAAATCTAGTAAAGAGCCTTTTTTAAATATTGGAATAACTTTGGCAACTTTAAAAATATCTGGGAAAATACCACTTTTAAATGAGTTATTTATAACAGTTCAGAGAGGCTTTGAAATAATGTGTGGGACTAGTTTAAGGAGGAATGTAGGTACGCTATTAGGATCAAGACTTTTTTCAGTTTTGAGCTTGTTTGTAATAAGACCAGATATTTCATTTTCAGTAACAGGATTAATAAAAAACGATTTAGCATTTGGAATGTTAAGAAAGTCACTAAATACGCGTTTTGGGGGTATGGCTTTGCTAAGTAGTTTGTTATGTATAGTGCTAAAAAAATTGTTAAATATATTAGATACGGCAGTGTGATCAGTGATAAGATTTTCGTTCAATTTAAGTTTAAAAGATGTATTGTGTGTAGAAGGTCTAATATTAATGATTTCTTTTATTCCCTTCCAGGTGTTTTTAACACTATTCAGATTATTATTAATATACGTAATATAGTATGTTTTTTTGCTAAATTTTAATAAATTGGAAATTTTGTTTCTATAAAATTTAAATTTTGTAAATAATTCATTTTTCTTATAAATATTTTTTGATTTTATAAACTTTTTATAAAGTTTGTTTTTAACTGAGATAGATTTAAGTATTCCATATGTTATCCAAGGTTTTGATTTTTGTTTAATTTGTTGGTTGGTTAGTATTTTGTAAGGAGCATGTCGGTCTAAGATTTCATCAAATGTTTTTAAAATAAAAACCATAGACTTATTAACATCATCATCTTTTTTAATAGAGAGTTCCCAATTGATATTAGAAATTTCTTCAATAAATAAACTTTTATTAAATTTTTTGAAGCATTGTCTGTAAGTTTTTACTTTTTTGGGGTGTTTGGGTATGCCAGGAATGCAAATAAATTGTGCCATGTGGTCTGAAATTGAAATCGTAAGGTTACCTGAGTATTGATCAGTTGAATGAAAGTTTGTGAATATGTTGTCAATCAGCGTTTTAGATGTAGCCGTTATGCGTGATGGTAAAATTATAGAAGGGCTTAGTGAGTAAGAAGTTAAAGAATCAAGATATCTAGAAACAGGGTTAGATTCATTGTGACTTAATAGATCCATATTAAAATCACCCATTAAAAAGATCTTTTTTTTTTCGTTACTTAGCTTTTCAAGTAGAGGAGTTAAGTGGGAAGAAGTAAACTCATGTTGATTCATTGAGGGATGACGATAAAAGCAGCGAATTATTATGTTTGATTCACAAGGTTTTTCGATTTCAACAAAAATAGACTCTAAATATTTAGATGAGTAAATCATAAGATCATTGCGAACTACGTAGTTTAAATTTGAGCGTAAGTATAAAAGTGCTCCTCCTTTTTTAGCCTCAGTAGGACAATGCTCAATATTAAACCCGTTTATGTATATATCAGTTATATTTGTATCGTTTATATATAAATTAGATTCTGTAATACCTATTGCTAAGGGAAAATTATTAAGAGAGCTGATAAGACTACAGAGTTCGTCAATGTGGAATGGTAGAGAAGCGATGTTAAGATGAATATATAGTTCCGAATTGGGGAGCATAGTTTTATTGAGATCAATAACGTCATAGTATTTGCAATTAACAGAACTGGGAAATTTATTTAGATCTTTAAAGATCTTTTTATGATTACTTGGAGTCTCAAAAGAGTTTAATGGACTAGTAGGTATATTCTTACATAATAATGTTGATTTAAGCTCAAAGTTGGAAATCGAGCTGAACGCCATACTCTTAGATAAACAACTATGACAATAAAAATCTGACGAGTCATTTGAAAGAAGATTATAAGAGTACGCATTAATATGAGTACACTTTGCATGGACCCATGAGTTACACAGATCACATTGGATGGCTCTTTGATTATCAGTTATATTTTTATGACAAGTATTGCAGAGAGATTTGAATGCCATAATCTTTAGAAAAAATATTTTTATGTATATGCAGTATTAACTAATTAAAGTGACTAAAGTTTAAAATAGAGGTTTGAAAAATAAATGCAAAGTAAAAGACTAAATTTAATAATTTAAAACTTGGGTAACCGTTAGCGTGAGTAATCGAAAATAATTTTTAAAACAATACAAAAAAATAAGAACAATTATAGAAAAAAGATTCACATTAAAGGTAATTAAAAGCTAACTTTTATAAAATTAAACAATCAAAATAAATTAAAATTAGACAAACCACGAACTAATGTTAAAAGTAACTATGACAACAATAAATATCGAATTTAAAAAAACTAATACTATAATAATATCTAGTATATTAATAATATAAACTAATAATAATATAACTACTGTTAACTGTTATTAATAATAATATTATCAACAAAGATACTAGAACAATAACAAATAAAAATAAGTCAATAATAAATAAGTTTATAAAAATATAATATTAAAAATAAATGTAATATATTAAATAACTAGGTATCAAACGAGGACTAATAATAAATACAATTAACTATGAATAAATAAAATAATGTGAGAAAATAAATAATAACATAATGACTGAAAAATTATAACTAATGAATTATAATCATGATTACAAGTTATATCGTAAAGAAAAAAGAAAATTATCTAAAACAAAAAATAAAGAAATAATAAAAAATAAAAAATCTTCTAACACTACTTTTTCTTCTTTCTTTTTTAATTGATTATTAAATTCTTCTTATCTTTTTCTTCTTTTTATTTGTTTACTTTACTTTTCGTTCTTTTGTTTACCTTTTTTTTCCTTCTTTTTTTTTTTTTTTTTCTTTTCTTATTTAAGTTTATAAAGTGTTAAAAAATTCGAAGTTCTTTTTTATTTTTTTATATATATTTTTTCTTTTCCTTTTTGAATGCTTTTTGGTGTGTGTTTGCTTCAAGTTAATTTATATGATCGTTGATAAGTTATTTGTGCTTATAAAATAGAAATTAATATTTTTATATATATATATATATTTTTTTTTTCAATATTCTTTATATTTATCTTTAATTTTCTCTTTTGCAGTTATAAAAACGCATCCGCCATTTGCGAAGACCTTGCAAGAATCCTAATATATATATATATATATTATATATATATATATATATATATATATATATATATATATATATATATATATATATATATATATATATATATATATATATATATATATATATAAACATGCATATATAAATATATTTAAATATAAGTAAAATTTGTATATATATATATATATATATATATATATATATATATATATATATATATATATATATATATATATATATATATATATATATATATGTAACATTGGATTTCTTTTAGATTTGCATCATAAAAAAACAGGCGGCATACGAAATGGTATTACTTATATTAGTTTAATGCATGTTCTCTAGTATGGATATATTTATTTGATTAAATCTATTTTGTTATGCACATCTGATTACATGCATTTAAAATATAAAAATAAGTTATTACCTTCTTTTTATTTCTTCTGAGCATGACAGACAAAGTCGATGACCACATCGTGTTTGAATAGGTTCACGAAGAGCCGATATACACACAGGGCATTCATGTTCGTCTAAAAGCTCATTTAAAAAATGCGCATCGTATCCACCGATTTTCGCCCCATCTAGGCATTCCATTAAAAGTTTTTTGCTTCTTAAATGCATTAACATGTACATAGAAAACATTTTTAACTATTTTTTATGTTAATATTAAAAAATTTAACAATATTTTATAAGTTAAACAATTAAAACATCTAAAAAAGACATTTCAAAAAGGACTAAAATTCATAAATAATAATAGTAAATTTATAAGTTTAATTTAAAAGTTTCTAATTCCTTTTTTTTATATATATATATATAAAAATAAAGCTTACATAAGTTTTAAGCGTTCCTTATTTATCTACCCTTATGTTTAATTTCAATAGCAGCTCAGACATTATTTTTATAAATATTGTATTTTGGTTTATAATCATTGTTCATTTTAATCATTTAATTAATTTAAATGTCTTCTTTTTATTTTATTTTATTATAATATTGCTGTTTTTATAGTTAATGTATTTGATTTTCATGTGTTATTTTTATATATTTTTTTTGTAGTTTTTTTGTATTTATAATTAAAATGATCAAAAAATAGAGCTTTGTTATGTATTCCTGTCGTTTATTACATTTTTTTCTTTTGAGTTATATTAATGATAAATAATAAAAAAAAATTTCAGCTGTGTATCAAGAAAGTCTGGCCACTCAAATATATTTTCTCGACACTTAAATTAATGTAACTAATATTCAAGAAAACAAGGAGAGTCATCTAAGATTCCTTCCTCTAACCTAACTGTTTTTACTTCTATAAAGAAAATAACTCTATTATATTTATCATCATGTATAATATTATACTTCTAAAATCACTGATGAATCTAGACAAATTAACTTTGCAATCTTGTTCACCAATGACACTGGTTTTGTACTCTAGGTAAATATTTTAAACCCTATAAAAAACTGTATATAATCTATTTATTCTGCTATTTTGACACAATTTATTAATTTAGTACCTACCACCACTGATTGCAAGCAAAAGTCAAAAGTTTGATTTCTTGAGAAAGCAAGGTTTTTCTGTGTGATAAAACTATAAAAATAAATTATAAATATATTACTATAAAAATAAGCTCATCATTGTTGCAGTGATAAAAATGTAGTTGGTTAAAGACTTTTATTCAAATAACCAATGTAATAACAAAAGTAGTTGCGTTGGTAGAAATTCATTTAAATCAAATGTACATTCTGTCATTCCCATTTCAAAAATTGGCAAAGGTCATACCTATTTAGAAAAATTGTGTTATACTTCAACCCATCATCCCTAATGAATAAGTGCTTTATAAGTTGCATAAATTTAATCAACTGCTAAGAGAATTTAAAAAATGCTACATCAATGTACAAACATAATGGAAGAAAATTCATTGCAACTGCTTTTTAATGTTAGAGCAATAACAGTTTGTTAAAAATATCTTCATGGCAAAACACTAATTAATAACGTGTCACTAAATGTAATGGTTTGAAAACAATATCTAAAACATAAGTAAGTTTGTAAAACCACTGTTTAGTTAGATTTTTCCATGCCGTTATTAATTTTAATTCAACTTATAATTTTAGTTTAAATGGATATCTAAAGATTTTAGAAAACTTAGGCACTGTTACAGGGTTTTAAACAAGCATGTTCTGAGTCATCAATTACCGATAGGTAATGTCATATTTTAGTAAATTATTACTTAAATTGCATTTATCTAAGAATTGATATTTATAAACGGTGCGTCATATAATTTTTGGATGATTTGAGCTTTGCACTTGATGTTTTGTATAGTGGTTACTTTATTTATAATACAGGTTTGGAACCAACATTTTTTTTGAATTATATTTTGAACCAGAATAACCGAGACCAAAAGTTTCATTTGCAAGCCTTATTAAAAGTACAATATTTAAATTTTGATTATCTTTGATCTAGTAATGCAATGAGACCAACACTGCGCCCATACCTGTATAATTGCAAACTATAAACATGCTATAAGCATACTAAAAAAATATATACAATTACATACTAAAATACTAAAAAAATACATAAAATTACATGCTAAAATACTAAAAATTACATGCTATAAGCATACTAAAAAAATTTTGATACATACTGCAGGTGGCATATTCTGAATTTGAAACACCGCAAAGTGACCTTCACGTGCAAAAATGGATTTTTCTAAAATTTTTTCTCAGGTTTAGTTACCCGTATATAAATATTGTATCAAAATATAAAAAAAAAATAGTTAGAAGCAAAGAACTTGAGTTTTTTACTCAAGTACGATGGTCTTTTAAAAGGGACAAGTCATTAACTTTTAAAAATGGCTACGGCTCGAAAAAACGAATTTTATTGTTTAATGAGTGTTTATTTCTATATATTTCCTTATAAATTATCACTTTGAACTCTTTTTATGGCTGAAAATATAATTGGCTTATCATGTTTGCAAAAGAAAATATCTCAAACAAGATTAAAAATATATTTAAAAGTTTAAACTTGTACTTTTCTAAGAAATTTAACATTCCAAGCCAATGATATTTTATATAAACTAGGTATACAACTTACGGGATTTCATTGGACAAAAAATGGAGCCGCTTTTTTTTATTATAACAAAGGTCCGCCATTTATAAAAAGGTTCAAAGCTGATGCCAAAGTGTTGAATAAAAGTTAAAAAATGCATGTCAAAAGTTCCCAACAAATTAAAGATATAAAAATACAGATAAAAAGCAATAATAATTTTATAAATTACAAAAGTCTTATAAAAGTTTTTTTATGAGCCTATGCTTATTAAATTTTATTCATAACGATGCTTCAAAAGCGTCTGTTGTTTTACTTTTCTATTCAAAACTTTAATATTTTTTTAATTGAAAATAAATTAAGGAATCAAAAACTATTAATTTACAAGTATTCTAAATTCCGCTAAACATTTTTAAATAAATAGTATTAAATTTGAAATTTATTTATTTCCTTTAAGAAGCAAAAAGTTAAAAATATTTGTTCACAAACTTAATCCGCTGTTTTTAAAAAGGGCTAAAAGTTGCTCTACTATTCGGATCGAAGTTATATATCTTGTTAAATAATATATTGTTGTTTCAAGCTGAGCGTGATTTGCTTATACTTTTGAAAAAAAAAATAATCTCACTAAATCATATATGTATTCATATGTATACATGTATCACTGTTCTCCAAATTGACCACCAGGTTGAAACTCTCCCCACTCTTAATTTTTTTGCATTATATCAATCATATGCAATAGTAAACACAATTTATGTTATCAAAAAAATCTGAACGAAGTGCTAAGTATGTAAATTTTAAAAATTAAAACATATTTTTTGCTGGTTTTTTTACTATATTTTAAATATAGTCAGCCGTTATGGTATTCAAAATAAATTACCTACGGCTTCTTTCCAGATATAATTAATATTTTCCGACATGGTGACAGAATTTAAAATGCATACTTGTGCAGTTTGCTTGACAAATAAAGGTATCAGATCAAAATGTCTAACCCTTATAACACCCTCAGTATGCAAAAATATTCAAGAATACATTTGGCCAAACTTTGATATTGATCTTGAAGTTTGTCCATCAGTAGTTTGTTCCAACTGCAGAAGAAATTTGTTTAGTCTAAACAAAGGAGAAACTGCATATCTTTCCAACTGGTTAGAGAGTATATCAAAGCTACTTTTGTATGAGTTAATCATTATTTATATATATGTATACGTATATATATATATATATATATATATATATATATATATATATATATATAATATATATATATATATATATTTATATATATATATATAAATTAAATTAGTAAAAAACACTTATATAATTTTTTCTTATACTTGAAGTTTCATCATTGCTGGATCGTCAGGAAGAGTTCCTTCCTGATACTCTTCCTGTACTTTTTCTGATGATCCAGCAATAGTGAAACTTCAAGTGGAAGAAAAAGTTAGATAACTGTTTTTTACTAATTTATTATTGCTCTGTTTTTTAAGAACATTGAGCACTCAATGCACTCACTATTTGTAAAATACACTAACATAATTTACATATATATATATATATATATATATATATATATATATATATATATATATATATATATATATATATATATATATATATATATATATATATATATATATATATATATATATATATATATATATATATGTATGTATATATACATAAATAAATATATTTAGGTTGATAGAAGCAGTATTAGACGAACCTCCTCACAGCTAGGTATCCAAAAAAATGTTGAGACAGGAGACAGAGCCAAATACAACTGAGATACATGTTGATACAGAGCCAAATACAACTGAGAAAATCTGTTGTCTTTGCTACTTAAATCTTGGTATGAATAATAAATATTACGGTTTTATAATTTAAATAAATTTTATTGAAATATATTTTTCCTTTATTTTTATCAATCAAATCTGATATATAAAAAAGTTTATAATGTAGAAATAATCCACAACTATTTAGATTCTTTTTACAAGTGCAAATATTTTGCACTTCTAGATATTGTTAACTTGTTTGTTCAAATAAATTTTTAAAAATTTATAGTTTTTAATAACTTTAAAATTCTATATTGTTTGATAAATTTCAAAATCAAACTTAAAAGTTTGATTTATAGTTTTATTGTTTTATTTCTTATTCAATTTTTAGTTATTTTAAAATACTTGTTAAATTATCACTGTTAATTTTAGGCAGAGGAGTTCCTCATACTTGTTGCAAAAGTAATGTAAGCAATATCATAGATATCAGTGAGTCGCTTGGAGAGAAAAATGCAGAACAAATAGTTTCTGGATTGTTAAAACGTAAAATGGAACGTGAAAACATTGTAAGCGGAGAGCAATTCATGTTGTCTACAGGTGGAAATCTTCACTCGGTTACAGTTGGAGTTAATAAAATTAAGTTAAAAAGAAAGAAAGTAAACCAGATCTCATTCCAAACTATTATGGACCTATCGAATGAATTAGAACTTTCTAAAAACAAAACAAAAAAATTATATTCTACTTTACTGAGGAACGTAACTGGTGTTGTAGAATCAAGTATTAATATTAAAATGACTGAATTAGAGGAAACTCTTGATTCTTTATATGAATGCAAAACAGAGGAACTGGTTGACGGAGATCAGACAGTTTTTAGAGATATAGTATATGTAAAAAATACAACAGAATTTATTAAATTTATAACAGAAAAAAGAGGTATTGATAACCTTAATGCAATGGTAAAAATTTCTATAGATAGGTGTCAAAACTTTTTAAAATTTATCATTAATGTTTTTGATCCAAAGAATCACTATTCTTCATCTGAAATATATGAAGATTCTGGCGTAAAACGTTGTTATATTCTTGCCATTGTGTAGTTGGTTTCAAAGGACAATGGCAATCTCCTAAATTTATTGGCTCCTCTAAAACTTGAAGAAGTAAATTTTAGTCTTGCATTTGATTTAAAGGCTGCAAATAGTATTTTTGGACTATCAGGTCACTCTGGTAAATATGCCTGTTTGTATTGTGAAGGAGAATGCTCACTAGAAACAGGAAAACTTTAGGCTCCAGAAACAGGAGAACTTTAGGCTCCATAGACCTGTGTTAAAAAAAGGATTAAAAATGCAGGAATACAAAAATGTCATCAATCCTCGTTTAATTTACTTACAAGAAGAACAAGAAACTCTTCTTGAACACATTGTTCCTCCACCCGAGCTCCACATTTTGATGGGAGTTGTAGATAAATTTTGTACTTTACTTTTGTGTGTTTGGCCACCTTTTGAAAATTGGTTGAAAACACATTACATACTAATGAGAGGATATCATGGTGTAGGTTTAGATGGAAATAATGCAAATAGATTAATGTCCTTGCTAGATGTTTTGAGAGAGATGTCACCTTTGCTGCAGCAAATAATATTTTACCGGTAGTTACTTGTTTGCGTAAATTTTTATTAATAAAATTAGCAGTGTTTGGTTTGGAACTGGGTATAGATATTTCTGTTAAAATTGAAGACTTCAAAAACACATTTTTTAACCTTCAACTGTATACCAAAGATATTTTTGACTACAATTTAACAGTTTTATGGAAAATTCATATTTAAGTGTGTCACATTCTCCCTTTTGTAGAACACAATAATACTAGCTTAGGTAACTATGCAGAACAATGTGGTGAAGCTGTTTATCACAAATTTAAAAAAACTTGGGTAAATTATAAAAGAACTAATGGACACAAAAACTATGCAGAAAAGCTAAAATCTGCTGTAGTGAATTTCGATTTAAACAAACAATAGTGAAAATATCATTTGTGTTACAAACATATTTATTAAGTGTTTTTTTTTTAAATATAATAGATAAATATTATTGTGTTATTTTGACAACAATAATGGCTGACATTATTTTAACTTTAAAAGAAAAGAAGAAAGAAATGAAGTGTTTTAATTTTTAAATTTTACATACTTAGCACTTAGTTCAGATTTTTTTGACAACATAAATTGTGCCTACTATTGCATATGATTGATATAATGCAAAAATATTGGAAGTAGGGAGAGTTTCAACCTGGTGGTAAATTTAAAGAACAGTGGTATATATGTATGTATGTATGTATGTATGTATGTATGTATGTATGTATGTATGTATGTATGTATGTATGTATGTATGTATGTATGTATGTATGTATGTATGTATGTATGTATGTATGTATGTATGTATGTATGTATGTATGTATGTATGTATGTATGTATGTATGTATGTATGTATGTATGTATGTATGTATGTATGTATGTATGTATGTATGTATGTATGTATGTATGTATGTATGTATGTATGTATGTATGTATGTATGTATGTATGTATGTATGTATGTATGTATGTATGTATGTATGTATGTATGTATGTATGTATGTATGTATGTATGTATGTATGTATGTATGTATGTATGTATGTATGTATGTATGTATGTATGTATGTATGTAGGCATGCATGCATGCATGCATGCGTCCATGCATGGATGATGTATTTTTGTATGTATGTATGTATGTATGTATATATTTACACAAACACAAACATACCTCATATATTTATAAACATATAAATGTAATATATTTTTGTATTATATATATATATATATATATATATATATATATATATATATATATATATATATATATATATATTTAAATATATTATATATATTTAAATATATTATATATCTTTGTATATATTTAAATATAAATATATATGTTTGTACATATATATTATATATATGTGTATTTATGTATAGATATTTATATATATATATATACAAATGTATATACATAATTATATGTATATGTATATATATACAAATATCATTACATTTACATACATATATACACACACAATCACTTACATTCTTATCTCATAAAAACTTATACACTTTATTATATACACTCTCATAATATATATGAGATATATATGTATGCGTGTGTGTTTATATAAATGTATTTATGTCAATATAATGTTTACCTTATATGTACACATATGTATAAATATTTATATCTATACTTATTTACATATATTTGCTGAACTCTAAAATATACTTTTTAGACATATCTTTATGAAAAGAAATAGTTCCACAATCTCAACCTTTTTTTAAGGTAAAACATTTGCAAGGTTGTACACAAATTAGTACAGGTTCACTTTATGTAAGATCAGAAATAAGTCTCATCAAACTGTCAATTAAAAAAGCATTTAAAATAAACAATGGTAATGATGTTTAATGTTACATTAGCCAGTATTGTTTTAAAATTCTTAAGCAATACTTGTATACATTTCGTTCATAGAAAAAAATCTTAAATTCTAACTAAATAAAGATGTTGTTTCTTTGCTTCCTTACAACATATGAACCTCTTAGTTTATTTAGGTTCTTTGAATTGAAAAAATATCATAGTTAACTAAACAAAGATTTTGCTCAATTGTAAAGAGACGTTTAAATGTAAGGTCCAAGGCCAACGACGCCGGGGGCCAGGGACTTTTATTCTTAACGACCTTAGAAAAAATTATATAACATGTATATATATATACATATATTTGTATACTTATTTATATACATTTATTCATATATATATATATATATATATATATATATATATATATATATATACATTTAATCGATATGTAAAAAGCTAATATAATTAAAAGCACTTTTTTCAATACATTTAATTAAAATTGCAAGACATAATGAAGTCAAGTTTGAAATAAACAAAATAACGATGAAGCCAAAGAAGAAGCAACTGAAAACCATTTTGGCAATAACTGTGGGGCTGCTTGTGAAATTGATTCATTAATGCAGATACTCATTAAAGATTAGTATGTAAACCATATTCTTTCATTTCATTGAACTTTTTTACATTTACGCTCAAATGTTAAAAGATTTAAAAGAGAGTTTGTTTTGGTTGCCAAGTTTTCAGGTTATATAAGCTCTTTACATTTTGTACATTAAGTTTCAATGAGTTAGTTTACCCTTGTGTTTTATAAAAACCAAAATGAGTGTTTGCATTTATTTAGAATTATTGATTGTTTTGGTATTTTATCACATAAATTACACTGACAAGGTTTTAAATGAGGATTAAATTAACTTTTTAACTCTTTAATATCTATTTCTAAGTCATGTGCTGTCATCATGCCTTTTTTAATGTATGCATTCATTGAATATTACAAGACTTTTTTTATCAATACAATTTTTTTATAAATACAGTACAATTAATAATCTTTTTATTTTAGTAAAGTTATTTTGCAAAATTTAAACTTTTACTGAGTTCAAATCCCAGTTGACAAATATAGCACTCATTATAATAAGGTTTCGAAATCATACTTAAAAGAAGTGTTTTCAATGTCAGCCTTTTGATATTATTGTTTATGGTATTAAAACATAGCAAAATTTCTTCTGATGACCATTTTCTATCTCATCTGAAAGCATGACATGGAACACCTTTTCATTTTTGTTTTGTTGGTTTGTTCCAACAGCGTAATTTATTTTCTGAGCCAAATATCTACAAACCCTACAAGAATGTTTAAATTCTTGTTATGGACCTCCATCTAAGAAAAGGAAGAGTGTTTAGGTAAGTGTAATAAATAACCAACAAGCTTTAATCTTATCTATTAAATAGTGCTTATATTCTTTAACTAAATACAAATAATTAATCAATAATAAACTGCATATAAAATTAAAGATGCTATTCAAAAGTATTGTATAAAATACTAAGCTTTTTCAGATAAAGAAATAATTTATTTTAAATAAAGACATTACATAGATCATTTACTAAAATGGTGTCACATTATGGCAATGGTGAACTGTGATTTTTGAATAAGAAAAAAAATTATGTGCTAAGATTATTTAAAAGTAATAAAAATATAAAAAATTTATATAAACAAAATCATAAAAAGTTTTAAGTTTTACCGCTCAAAAAAAAAGTAAAAAGCCCTACAAATCTAACAACAAATAAAAGAATATATATTTTTTGAAGTAAATCTGCATCATTCATAAAGTTATGTTCTCTATTTATTTTACTTACTTTTTGATTATTATTTACTTTATTTATTTAACAGTTAAATTGGTAAAACCCCAAGCTTTTTTTAAAAAAAATTTATCCCCTCTGACCATAGGGGGGATGGTCCATTGACGACGGATAAAAAATAGACATTTTGTCATCTGAGAGCCAAGAGGCTGTATGTCAATATTTTTTGTTTTTTCTGTTTATTACCAATAAATATTTGTCAACTAGTGTGTTCACTGTCGATAAATTGAATGTGTTTCCTCAAAAATAGTACTTTAAGACATACTTAAAAAATCAGTAGGACTTTTTGGCAGAAAGCGTTTGCACACTAAAATCTAAAACTCAATTTTCTTGGTAACACAAAAGTCGGAGGTGCGGTCCTGTTTCTAGGCTGACCATTTGGTTTTATGCAATTAGCTTGATAAACTAATATTTATTTAAAAAATATTTTTATAAAACATTTCATATTGTAGTGTTTTGTTACAAGCACTATATTTTAGATTTAAAGTTGTTACAATATTATTCTGCCGTACTTACAAAATAGACAGTATGAAACAAATAAAAAATGAATTTTGACCGGATTTTGGTAAACTAACAAATATTCACTTATGGTACAAACCAGAAAGACCAAATTCTTTCCATTCTTACCTAAGATATGCAAACAAATTAATTGATAATTTTAATACATTGCAAAAATGCAAAAAAAAATCTGTATTTATGGTTAATTATGATACTAATTGAAAAATTAAAAAAATAATTAAAACCTCAGGAAAGCTTTTTTTTGAAGTCAATTGATGGTATCAAAAGTTTCTGACATGTACTTAGCTGACTGGTTTGCTATATATGAATTTTGTTTCGTTATAAGTAGGGCAGTATTGTCAAGTTTAGTATTCTGTCACTTGTAATAAAAACTTTCAAATACTTTTAATTTGTAATAAAAAACTATTTAGAAATCTTTTTAAGAAAAAAAATCTTACCTCTATTTTTAACATTCTAAAATGAAATTAAGTTATTAAAATACAAGTTTTCTCTGCAGTTCTATAATAATGATATAATGTTAAACTATGTTTTATTTCTTAATGTTATTTTTTTAGTTCTGTTTAATCGGTTTTGTCAAACGTCAATCCTTAAGCTTCAACATTAAATTACTATCTCTAATAAAAACTAAAGTGTTCAAATGCATTCAACCATTAAGTATTTATCTAAACGACTTTATTTTTGTTGCTGTTTAACAAGGAGTAAAACGAAATAAGAATGATAAATGTTTTTATTTTTACTTTACAAATAAAAACATTTTAAAGCACAAAAAACCAAAAAATTATGATTTTAAATTAACCAAATTTATACGTTTTGTTAAATCTAGTTTTTAGTATCAGTTGCAGAGCCGTGTCTACGCAACCCCACACCTCATTAGGAAGTAGAGCCGATAAATTCAGGGAGCAATATGGGCTGCACTAAATTAATTATTAGGAATGTTCCGGTATTTTAAAACGACTTTATTGATTAAACATCGCTTGTTAAAAAAGAAATTTAAATGAGCGCCGGTTTTTATCTGTAGAAGGAAACATTTGCAATACAGAATAGAATTATATAATAAAATAGGATATATTTAAAATATGGAAATATTTGTAAAATAGTTACTCAAAATATACCAGTCATTTTAACGAGAATTAAAAACAAAAACTTTAAACGTAGTTGACAAACCTCATTGAAGAGAAAATAAACAAGAATATAAAATCTTTTCAGAAATATTGCATAAAAAACTAACAAACTCGAAAAAGTTTGGCCAGTCAAACAAGATTGTTACGATAAAATGTTAAACTACATACTTTCTATATCAAACAAAAAAATAATGACCTTGATTTAATTAACTTTTTTTTCAAAATTGATTATTAGCTTTTTCCATTAAAGTAATTGAAATGTGAAATATTATCTTATAGCTGCAATAAATTCCAAAATATAAAAAATACTACAAAAAAATGTATGAATTTCACGGGCGACATCGTGGAATCGCCTATCAATGAAACGTAACATTTTACGCTATAGCATCTCTTTTATCTTTTTAATATCAAAATATTATGGGAGGATCGAAGAAGAAGCAATTACTAGGCAGAATATACAATAGTAAAAGTTAAATATTCTATTAAAACATATGTATAAAAACTCCTTTTATAGAAACAATGACTTTATCCTCTATTATATATATATATATATAAATATATATATATATATATATATATATATATATATATATATATATATATATATATATATATATATATATATATATATGCATGTATATATGAATATATATATATATATATTCATATATATATATATATATATATATATATATATATATATATATATATATATATATATATATATATATATATATATATATATATATATATATATATATATATATATATATATATACATATATACATATATATTCCAAACAGAAATAGAAACATACAAATTGTATTCAATATAGAAGTTAGAAGCGGAAAAACATACCGTAACACGGGGTTACTTTATGTCTTGCGGTCCTACTTGAATCCACTTACATAATATTAGAGTTTCATGCCTCTCCTGTTTAATTATTTACAAAGTGGTGCGTTTTTTTCTAATTTTTAATTTATATATGACTAATTCTGTTATGAAACCATAATGCCTCTGCCGCACACTAAATAATTTAACTTTAAGTTGGATGTCAAAAATAAACTGATTTTGCTAGTGAAATTCACTTGGCAGAAATTTTATGTGGTTTGTTATTATCGCACACACTACAGAGTTAAAAAATCTCTGAGTTTGCTAGATTAACACTTTGGTAAAAAGATTATAACATTTTTTGAACTATTTTTTTATTTAGCTTTGACAAAAAAATAACTAATCACATTTAAATTAGTTTTTATGTGAAAGTTGGGTTACTTTAATCCGGACTTAGAGTAAACCCATATCATTTATGAAATCTCCAATCATTTTATATATACTAAATAAATATACTTTTTATTTTTTTATTTTAGATGTATGATTAATTTCTTTATTAAATATATTATCTAAATATTAATACGCTAATGAATAGTGCGCATAGTTACGCCTAATGTTCGTGTTGTTAATGACGGTTCTGTATTCTGTAAAATACACCATTTCTTAGTTTTTAAGTAGTTTCTAGACTTTTGAATGCGCGGTTATATATTTCATGCGGTCTTTCGAGTAAGGTTAGCAGGCAAATTAGAACTGATATATTATTATTTTCGAAAAGAATTGATGTTGTTCATTGTTTAAAATAGAAAATTTAAATAATCGTTTGTTTGTAGTTGGTTGTTTTTATTTTTCTAATTTTTATGGCCTGTTTTCATTTTTTAGAAGAAGTTAGAAATAAAATGTCTGGTAAAATAGTTTTTTTAATACTATCTAAACATGAATACTGTAACTTATCTAATCATCTAAATATGAATACTGCAATTTAATAGTGTTAGTGTCGTTTCACTTTCTTTTTTAATAAAGAACTTTCTAGGCTTTTCTAAAAGCGTTTCTTTACTCCACGCGGTCTTTCAAGCAAGGTCTTCCAGCCGATTAGAGCTGATAAATTTTTAGTATAAAGAGGTACTGATGTTGTTCATTGTTTAAAAACTAAAATTTGTTTGTTGTTTGTTGTTTTTATTTTTCTGTTTTTTTTTAGAAGAAGTTAAAACTAAAATGACTGGTATAAAATTTTTTTTTAGTACAATGTTTCTTTTTTAGTAAAGTGTTTCAGTTTTGTCTTCAGTCTTTTTAGATCAATTTAAGCAAGTATTTTTTATTTTTTAGAGCAGTTTAAAGGAGCTGAAGGCCGTTTTTAGTAAGTATATTGTGTATAGTAGTTTCCTTATAGTTTATATTAGTAACATAGTTATATTAGTTTATTTATAGTTTATATTAGTTTATATAGTATGTAGGAGTTTATTTATAGTTTATATTAGTTCAAGTATATTTATCGTTTATATTAGTAAGTTTATTTATAGATTATAGATTAGGATTAATGAGAATACAAATTTTTTTTTAGATAGGCTAACTGACAACGACTTAAGTAAGTTTTATCTTTTAGATTTTATTTGAGTACAAATGTAGCATTTGCAATTTTATTGTATATAATTTTATCGCAATTTTTATTTTTAGACAGACACGTAGAACTCAGTAAGGACTTAGATTTTGTAGATTTAAAAACTTCTTTTGAATATTCTTTTAAAGTATTGAATATGTTTTAAATAAATTTAATAAATTTTGTCATTTAGGTGTGGTAGCATCATCAGTTGGTGCAAATAGTAATGTCTTTTATTTTATTTTACAGCAAATAGTAATGTCTTTTAATTTATTTTAAAAAGAATCAATAATTATTGTTTATTTAAACATAATTATCAGGATAAAATAGATAAGATAGATAAAATAGCTTTTTTATTAAATATTTTTTTATTTAGTTATAACTTCAGTTGCACTAGCCACAACAGGTAACTTCGTACATATATTTTAATTTACTTGAATTACATTTGTTACTTAAATTTTCAAGCAATAAATATTGTTTATTTCAACATTATCGTCAAGATTATATAAATAAACTTTTTATTTGATACTTTATTTTTGTTGCTTCTGGATCAACTTTAAATAATGGTAACTCATTAATTCATAATTTATTATAAATAAATGTAGATAAAAATATGTAAGTTGGAAATTTTTGTAGATTTAAAAGCAGTAAGCTTTTTTCTAAAGGTTCTTTCTATTTTTGGATTAAATCCACCATCACTACATTTGTTCTATGTTTATATAATGTACTTTAATAATTTTTGTCATTTTAAAAAAGATATCTATGTTAAATTACACCAGGTTGTAGAAAATAGTTATAGTTTAATGATAAGGTTGTAGACTGTTAGAGCAGATTATAAATCTTTGATCTATTTAATCTATTTAATAACCTACTACCAAAGGGAAAATTTACAATCAGTTGTTTGTTTGTTTTTCTGTTTAGTTGACAACAATGAAGAGAGAGGTATTATGTTTAAAAGGATTTTTTTTTTTTTATAAAGTAACTAAAATGTTTTTTAAAATATTGTTGTTGACTTAAAAGTAAAACAGTAGGTTTTTATAACTTTATACAATAAGCCCAAGAACTTAGGTAAAACTTAAAATTATATTGTCAATAATAGAGAAGAAATTTAAATTTTTCAGTAAGACAGCTTCTTATTATTTTACATCAAGTTAATTTAATTAAAATTTATATTCTTTAGTTGATCAAGAGAGAGCTAATAATGGTATTAGTTTTATTAGTTTAGTGAATTTATTTTTAAAAAGTTAAGTAGATATTTTAACGTCTATACATTTAAGTGGTTATATTGTTTAGACACAGAATTGAAGACTGAAATAAGTCAGTGTTTTTGCTATTAGATAATTGTTAATAGGAATTTGTTTATTTGTACTGTAACTGGAATTTCAAAACTTCAAGTACTTAAGCTTTTTTTTCTTTTTTCTTTTAGGAGAGATGGAAAAAAAACTAAGAATAAGTTATGTGATTAGTATAGTTAAATAAAGCATTTATATCTGTACACTCAGTAGTCCAAGTCAGTTGTCACATTTTAGAAATTGTCCAGGAGAGAGTAAATAGTAAAATAATTAGTCTTTATTGGTTTTTTTATTCTTGATGATTAAATTTATGTTTTATTTAATTTGTCTTACTTAATTTGTCTTGATGCACCTCAAATATAGTTTTGACACATATAAAAAGTTAAATAAAAAAAGTGAAAAGTCATTTCTGAACTACAGACGTTTTTCCTTTGAACATTGTGGAGACACCAGACCCTTTATATTGACCAAACTTTGTTTCACATTGTTGCAGGAAAACAGTCTTTATACCTATGTAGATACTGAAAAAACTAAGAAGGTCTCATACATAACTCATTTTCACAAAAAACTGGATAACTGACTTTTGTCTTCTGAGGTACAGATATTAAAATTAGGTTATTTTAGTTTTTTGGTTTAGTTTATAGTTAATTTTAGTTTAGTTTTTATTAGTTTTATCTTCAGTTATCTTTTTTCTTACTTTTGACAACTTCAGGACGAAATGAGAGAAATAGGTAAAAAAAATTATTGTTATATATTTATTTATATGTAAATATAATTCTATCAATTATTCTGAGGTATATTTTGTCTTAAGTGCCTGGTAGAAGCATAACTGGTAGGGCTGTGTTTTAAATTTTATATATTTTTTACGGAGTAATATGTGCAATAGGTGAAAGAATTATTTAATATAAATATGACATTTTTAAACTATTTGCATTCTACTCATATTTTTATTAAAATTAAATTTCTCACAAGTTTAACTCTTTTTAATTTACTTTTTTTTAATTTATTTTTAGCATCCTCTTTATCCTGTGAAAATGGTGAGGTTATGCTTTATATTTTGATTAAAAGAAGTTGTAAATATTTTTAAATTTTAATATATCCTTCTATTTGTAATTTTAGAGTCATTAACATTTGAGGAATACCAAAGATATCGCTCCCAACACCCAGGGCCTCTCTCGGAGAAGTCCTTTAATAAGTGGCAAAGTAATGGCGGTATGGATGAGCCATCCTTCAAATGGAAGGCTCATCTATACCGGGGTGTTGGGAGACTTTGAAGAAAAAACAGCAACCAAAAGGTTGTAAATGTCTTCTATCAGTGAAGATATTTATAACTTTTTTGTTGCCGTTTTTTCTTCGGTGACTTATTTTTATTTCTTTTAATTTTGTGATTTTTTTTTTAATTTGTAATTTCTTTTTATAATATATTGTTGTATATTAGGTTTGTTTTTGACTTTTTTAATTGAAATTTTATTTGTTTTTTACCAATTAAACTTAAATATAGTTAAATTGATTCACTACAATCATCATAATATGATGCTGCATTCTGTTTGTTAAAAATAATTAATTGGTAGTTTAATCTATTGAAAACACTGCTTTTAAAATTTACTATAAGCCAAGACTATTTAGCTGTATAAATGCAATTTATTTATATCAATTTGATTTTTTATTATTAATGTTTTTAGTTTGGCTCTTTGAAGCATTTGTTTTTTTGCTTTTTAATCAAAATATTTTAAATCTATAGTTATGTCTTTCAAATTTAACTAAAGTGTACTAAAAGCCAACGTGAAATAACGTCGTAAAACAACACCGACAAGTTGCATCATGACAGCAGTTTAAGTATGACAACAGGTTACCGAAAAGCAGGTAAATTGTATTCCAGTTGTTTTTTTTTGTTTTGTTTTGTTTTTCTTTTATGTCTTCTTATCTGTTACAATTTTTATTTTAGGTTTTTCATACGACGCATTAATGCAATATAAAAGATCAAAGTTTACATATTTTTTACAATTTGTTATACACATGTTTGATTGTAAATCACTTTTTTTTTGTTTGAAACGTATTTGTACTTAATTGCTTAGTTATTTATAATAAATTTATTTAGTTGTGTGCATTTATCGTTTTAAAGACAATTTCCTTTTTTAAAGGAACATGTATCAAGGGGATACCAAAAAATTAATAACTCATAAATAATTTACGTTCACTTCATATTAATCTTATTAAGTTCATGTTCATATTATAACAAGAATTTAGCTTTAATCTTTCGTCAATTTAAGGCATGATGAAGTGTTATTATTTTGTGTCAGTAACTAAAAACGTATTGTGTTGAACTTAGTAATGTCTAGGAAAATGTTTCTGCCATACACTCATGTGACCTATGTCAGTTGTAAATTACTCAAATAACGTTAAATAATTGGTAAAATAATTTATTTTAATTTTACAGATAGTTTAATTTCTTAATTTGAAGGCGTTTTTCTTACAGAGTATTAGTTAATGTTTAGCAACTTTAAATTGTGGAAAACAGTCACTATAAATTAAGTAGCAGACCGACCGTAACCCGTATTTCGGGTTGCTTTCTGGTAGTTATCATTATTATTATAACAAATATAATAAAGTTAGAGTCATTATCATTTAGTATAATATATAGAGTAAAAGCGGGTCAAACCAATCATACTATTTTTTCGATCACTGATCTAAAAATTTAAATATAACCGGAACTAATAGGAATTTTTAAAAAATAAAAACACCAGAAGAAAGAGAATTATCTCCACTATTCAAATGTGTCAAAATAACATTCAAGTCATTTTTCAGTCATTTTATTTTTATAAAAGTTTAAAAGAGAGTCATAAAAATATGCTTTTTTCTTTAATTTGATATCGTAATAATTCGGGAACAATAATCCGTTTAAAAATAATTTTACCTCTATCTTGTAGAAAATTTAATTTTAATACCGATTACATAATATTTAATAATTTTAGTTAAAAATTAGAAAAAAAAAAGTAAGAAAAATTATTATTAAATTTTTTCTGGTAAAACCGATCCTTCATATATTTACTTTAAATTTCTTTATTAAGTAGTATGTGATTTTTTAAATTAGGTACCTAGGTGAATTAAATTATTGAATTATCTCATGTGTTAGTTCCGGGTTCTTCCTATATAAAGTTATTTTACAAAAATGACTTAATGATATTTATTAATTATTCACTTTCAAGATGACAACAAGTAAAAAGTCATACAATGAAAAAGATTCAGAAGCTGCGTTGAATGATATAAAGGAAAAAAAAATACTTCAATCAGAAAAGCTGCATTCAAATATGGCTTCCATTCTCAAATCTAATAGGTTGCAAGAACAAAAACAATTCTAGCTTCAAGGGATCAGAATCAACAACCGTACTCTCACAGCAAACAGAGTCAATTATGGTGCATGTGTTTAAGTTCCTATGTGATTGGGGTTATGGTTTAACACGAAATGATGCCATAGACTTCGTATGCGGTTACCTTCTTTGTACAAATCAAGCAGGCCTATTTTAAATTGGCAGGCCTGGCAAAGACTAGTTTTATGCATTCAAAATCCAATGGTCTAAAGAAAATTCCATAAGGAAAACTCACACTTTAGCATCTGCCAGAGCCGCTTGTTGTACGCAAGAAATAATTAATAATAATTTTGAAGTTGTGATTAAACAATATCAATTGTCTGGGATAACTTCTGGTTTTCACATTTGGATTTGCGATGAAACGAGTTTCTGTGGTGATTAAGGTAAAGCAAATGTATTATGTCGAAAAGGTGCAAAACTTGTTTTGAAACTCACTGGTAACAATGAAAAAATCCATTATACAGTGAACAATTGCTATAATGCTGATAGATACTTTACACCACCATTCGTGGTATACAAAGCAAAACGAAACTTTAGAGCTGAGTGGGCTTTAGGTGATCCGACTGGCACCAAATATTCAATTTCTAAATCTGGTTGAATGGAGCATGACACATTTATTGAATGTTTGAAGGAAGTGTATATACCAGAATGTCAAGCTATTGGTGGTACTCATATTTTACAGCTTGATGGACATACGTCTCACGTCAGTTTAGCAGCTGTATTGCTATGGCGGGAAAACAATATAATTTTAATTTGTCTGCCAACCCACTCATCTCACATTCATTCAATAGACACCTCTGTCCAGCCACTGGACAGAGGTGTCTATTGCCATGTTAAGCAAGTGTGGAAGGCAGTTCTTACCAAATATTACTAAGACACATAATACAAAAACTTTGATAAAGAAAATTTTCCTACGTTGCTCAAACAGGTGTATGAGAGCGGTAACACGTTTGCACCCTATTGCTGGTTTTGAATATGGGTTATTTCCACTTAACGAAAACGAAATCAATCAACAGGCATTAGCTATCTCCGAAACGTTTAATCAACCGACGTCTTCAACGCCATGCCGAACAATAAAGTCTTTAGCATTATCTTCTCAACCAGCAACAGCAGCTTCGAGGTTCGACAAGTACAGAGCACTACATGAGAGAATGAAAATCGAAATGGAAAATAAGCTAAAGAATTTTTTTCAAGAAACAAATTAGTCTCATGTGAAAAAATCGAGGCAACCTAATATTCAAAAAATCGCTGGTCAATGTATTACAGAACACGGTGTCGCAGATCATCTCAAAAAAAGAGAAAAAGTTAAGCAACTCAAATTAGCTGAAAAACAAGCTAAAAACCATCTGCAAACTCATAATGTTATTGCCAAGCCCTGCAGAAAAAGAAGTAACTCAAAATATAGAACCGATTACAACACCTTCAGCCAAAAGAAAAAAAGTTACTAAATGCAGAAAGTGTAAAAAAGAATTACATTCGGATATGATGTCTTGCGAGAATCCAAATTGCAATACTTGGCTTTGCAACAAAACACGTTTGCCAAAAAATTTTCTAATGGGTTCAGATTTTTTTGTTGTAAAAAATGTAGATTTATATCTTTTATTATCTCCGTATGCTATATAAAAAACATATAACATATTTCTGTATGCTATATAAAAAATATATAAAAATATGTACATTTATATGTATAAAATGTTAAATTTATTAAATGTATTTTATATTGATCGGTTTTAACAGACTTTCTGCCGTGATTATTTTTGTTTCTTCTAGTTTTCATATTTTTAAATACAATTAAAAAAAAAAAATTAAAAAGTAATGAATTTTTGTTGTTGGTAAAATATATTGATTGTTTTATATTTCAGCCTATGAAAATGCCAAGTATGTATTCTAGGAGACCAGGCTCCAGAAAATATGTAGATTATTCTCAAGGAAAGCTCCAACAGTGCCTTAATGCTATTAATGAAGACAGAATGAGTATGAGAGTAGCATCTTAACATTTTGACATATCTAGAACTACTACAAATAAACTAAAGCTAAAACACAATGGATAACCAGGACACCCTGCAACATTTACTGCTTTGGAAGAATCTGCTTTTGTTTCTCACATCTTGGCAGTGTCTGAGTTTGGATTCCCTGTTGATGAATTGGATTATAGACTTGTAAAGGGTTATCTCTCTTCCCAAAACAAAACTATTTCACAGTTTAGAAAAAATTTTCCAGGACTTGAATGGAGTAAATTATTTTGAAAAAGACATCTTATGCTCACCACGCGGTTAGAAGCTAATATAAAACGTAATCGGGCTGCTGTTAACAAAAAAACCTTAAGCGAGTTTATTGAAAACCTCTCCCAAGTTATTACAAATGTTCCAGCAGAAAATATATACAACTATGACGAAACAAACCTTAGTGATGACCCAGGCCGCAAAAAAATTATTTGTCGTAAAGGTTGTAAATACCCTAAAAGAGTAATGAACTCATCAAAGTCCAATATTTCAGTCATGTTTTGCGGCAACGCTGCTGGATGTACAATACCACCTTATATTGTCTACAAATCAGAAAGTCTCTGGTCAACGTAGACTGAAAACGGTCCCCATGAAACTAGGTACAATGGCATGAAACATGGATGGTTTGATAGTGTCATATTTGAGGAGTGGTTCACTGACCATCTGCTTCCTATACTGAAAAAAACAACTGGAAAAAAAGTTCTTATAGGGGAAATTTATTATCACACATTAGTCAGAATGTTGTAAAACTGTGTCAAGTAAATAACATAGTATTTGTGTGTTTACCCCCTAACTCACATTTGACACAGCCTCTAGATCTTGCCTATTTTAGGCCACTAAAAGGTAAATGGAAAACTGTTTTGAATTTATGGAAAGAATCACCTGCAGGTAAAAAATCAGCAACACTTCCGAAAGGATGCTTTCCATCACTACTAAAAAAAGTGCTGGAATTAATAAAAGCCACTTCAAGTGAAAATTTAATATCACATTTTGCTAAGTGTGGAATTTATTCTTGCAATAAAGAACCTCTTACTAATCGGTTGCCACTGCAGGATCGATGATCTGTTGATTTAAATCTTATTTCACAAACATTTATTAGTCATTTGAACGACAATCGAGCAGACCTTTGAACTTCAATATTAAAGCGCAAAAAGAAACTAAATGTTCCACCAGGAAAAAAAATCTGTCCTGACTCAGAAGAATCAGATGTTATACCAATCAAAAATGCCCTTGAAGCACCCCAGAAACGAAAAAAATTTAAAATGTGATATCTCTAGTGCAACATGCAACAGTAAATATAAGTCTAGGCAGCGCGCCTTTAAATATGACTAAAACAATTATTTTTAAACATTAAATATTCATATAGAGTTGTTACCTACCTACCAATTTAGTTATTATTTTATTATAAACAGTTATTTTTCTGTTAAAGAACAGAAAAAAATTAATATAATATACAAAGTTTTCTGTATAATTTCTATTTTTCTTTTGTTTTAAATTGATCTGTGAACAATTATTTAAACAAAACAGAAGTATATCTTGATGTAAATTTTAGGTAAGTATTTGCTCTAACATTATGAAGGTATTTACTTATGTAATTTGTAAGAAAATTAAACAAAACAGCGCAACATGTGTACATGGC
Source organism: Hydra vulgaris (assembly GCF_038396675.1). Taxonomy (NCBI): domain Eukaryota; kingdom Metazoa; phylum Cnidaria; class Hydrozoa; order Anthoathecata; family Hydridae; genus Hydra; species Hydra vulgaris. The sequence continues at coordinate 57,166,969 of NC_088932.1, read as the reverse complement.
TTAAAACAACACCAACCCAGGGTAACATTATGCCACATTTTGAAAGACTAAAAAGTATATCTGTTAATAATTTATTTTATAAATCAAGGAGCTCAAATTAAAGGTTAATATATATAAAAATATTTTGATTAAAAGAAATTGAAAAAAATTTTTGAATAGAGCAAAATTGATCGTTAAACCTAAAAGTTGCAATAAAGTGAATTAAAGTAAACCCATGTTACGGTATACACGTGAAGTGAAAATAAGAAGTAAGGAGCTAAACAAAAAAGATTTTGCAATCTAAATTAAACATTGTATGTATATTATTATATTTGAAAAATTTATGACATCAATATCAAACCATTAGCCTATTCGATATGAAATTTTGCACTCGTTTTTATATCACATGAAATTACAATTTTAATTTGAATTAAGTTTACAGCTACCTTTTATTTTGATTGTTTGCTTATTGTTATGTAACCGAAAAACTTTCAAAAATGCATATTCTTTAACTTTCAGCAAATTTTCAATTTTTTTTAGCCAAAATCCTTTTTTGTGTCAGTATGTTGAAGCTGCATGTGTAAGAGATTACTTTTACAAGTTTCAATTTAAGTTTAATTTAATAAAACCAAGCCGATAGTCATTCATTTATGGACGTTTTTATATCAATAATTATGCGCATAACTATTTATAGAAAATTTTCAAGTTTGATTTACTTATGTACTCTTATTTATGACATAATACGTCATGCTCTATTAAAAATTTTAAAAAGTGTTGAAACTCAAGTTTTTTTTTTCGTATCGTAAATATGTTTACTACTTATTTATTTGTAATTTATTTATTGTTAACATTTTTAAATTTGGTGAATCATTTTCAAATCTGTTCCACCAAGAATCTACAAAAAAATAGTTAAACATCAGTTCAAGGAAAAAATTCAAACACTTGTTAGAAAGTTAAGATAAAAAAGAAAAAGAAAAGTAAATTGAAAAATTATATGTGTTTGACGCATGTTTGTTTTGGCTCAAATAGCTTTGCCTATTCTTCTGCAATGTTGTCATGTAGATCTAACTCATTGCGCACAGCATACTATGCTTCAAAATATATCACTAACACCACAACACATTTTAATAAACCACGCATGAAGGCACTATCGTTTTTAAATATGCCAGAAAATTGAATTGCAAAATTTAGAAACTAAGCTGCTGCTTGAAGAGGTTGATGAAGCTATCTGGTCCTCCTTTTATCTATGAAACTATATGTCGGTATATATAATTACATTCTTGCTTTCATTTTATCTTGAATTGACTTTTTTGATTTATCCATAGCCTCATTCATATACTCTACGAAAGGTCTATTTTCGTTGTCAGCTCTTCTGTAGAATTTGAGTAATGGAATACAGATCTTTATTAACTTTATACAAGATTCCCAAAATGCACTATTAAATATAATATCCACAATTAAATGCACGTTTTTATTGTTAGCATGTGAGTATGCAGCCAAATCTTCACTAGAAAATATCTGCCTCAGTGAAATTTTTTCCTTTACTATACTCTGCACAGTCAACTTATTTGTCGCATATCTAGTTTGTGCAGGTCTTATTACTTCAACTCCATGTGAAAGTTTCCTCATTAAACTTAAAACATTTGCATAATGATATATAATCTTTGTAAATTTTTAAAATTGGTGAACAACTAGTTTAAATCATCATGTTCTCACATATCATTCAAATCCTTCACGATTCCCTGCTAAAAATATGTTTTTACAGCAGGTACATTTCAATTTCAACCGTTTATTCTTTTGTATTTATTTACACTACTGCCACGTAAGATGAGACATTGCCATTCCAGCATACTTTCAATGCTTTTTTCATGCTTGGCCTATCATTGGCGCCATGACCGGCCAACCATAGTCAAACAAGCATGGGATAAGCCAAGTGTCGCTTACCGATTAAAGCGTATTCCATGCATGGCAGCAGTTTTGCGGCCGGCATTTAACCGTCGCTTTGCCATTGCTCATTTTACTTTACTTTTAGTTCATTTACAGTTATATATATTTGTATTCCTTTTTTGGTAGGTACACCCAATAATATATAATTACATAGTTGTCTAACTCCGTAAAAAATCCGTTAAGAAATGTGAGGCTTTTTTTTTTTAAGAAAACCACATTAAAAACTGGCAAAGATTTTACTAAAAATTATAAACTTAAAATAATAAGCCTAAAGTATTTCGCTTTACTTATTAAAAATGATACAATAAACTTTTTTTAGCATAGCTAGTGTTGTCTTTTTGTCGAAGAAACTGACATTAAGTTTTTATACTAAAAGTTTCTTTTATAATAGTAAACTTAAAGTAGTTGATGTAACTTTAAATTTATTTTTTCAAGTTAACTTCCATGGATTAGATTAAGAAGTTATTACATTTTTACAAGTATATATAAATATATTTATTTATAAAAAAAAAACTAATATACATACATACACACATACATACACACACATATATATACATATACATATATATATATATATATATACATATATATATTTATATATATAAATATATATATATGTATATATATATATATATATATATATATATATATATATATATGTATGTATATATATATACATATAAATGAATATATATATATACATATATATATATATATATATATATATATATATATATATATATATATATATATATATATATATATATATATATATATATATGTATATATATGTGTGTGTATGTATGTATGTTAGCTTTTTGTTTAGATAAATACACATACTTATATATACTTGTAAAAATGTTTTTATGTAATAACTACTTAATCTAATCTATGGAAGTTAGTATTTGCATAGTTATATATGTACATGTAAATATGTATATACATACATATATATAAATATATATATATATATATATATATATATATATATATATATATATATATATATATATATATATATATATATATATATATATATATATATATATATATATATATATATATAGATATATATAGATATATATATATAGATATATATACATATATATATACATATATATACTTATATATGTATATGTATATATATTTATGTGCGACCACATTTAGAGTATGCTGTGTCAATATGGTCGCCTTATTTAAAAAAAGAAATTAAAATATTTGAGAAAATTCAAAAACGTGCTTCAAAGATACCACACAATCTTCACAACCTTAATTTCTCTATTCGCTGTTCAGCAACTAAATGCTCATCACTAGAAAAGAGACGCCAACAGGGAGATCTAATTCAAAAATACAAACTAGAGAATTTTAAAAACAAATTAGACTGGCACAAAGAACCTTTGAAGGTCTCTCTACGAGCAGACCAACGTTTACAGTACCGCAGAGATATCATAAAGAACTGTGCTCAACGGTATCAATTCTTTAACAATAGAGTTGCTTTGATTTGGAATACACTACCAGATGCTATTGTCATGCAGCAAATCAAAAACTCTTTTAAAAGTAGCTTGGACAAATACATTGAACAAAATTTAAACTTAATAATCTGACGAAACTGCAAAAGAAAAATGCAGTCCCAAAGTTACTATAGCTTTCTCATTCTTTGGCATCTAACATTGTTGCCTGCATCAGATGAGATGCTTTACACAAAAAATGACAATAAAACTTTTTTGTGTGTAACTTAAGTTACTAATACTAATACTAATATGTATATATATAAGATAAATATATTAAAAAAGAACTGTTAAATAAAAAATATGACGCTTTAGGTAGCAAATTTTAGATATTTGGTTTTATTAAAGAAAGTAGTGTCAATAATTGTTTTTTTATTTACTAAAATTGTTATAACTTTATCAAATAACTGTGTCTAGAGGGCCAGAGACGGTACCGGAACAGCATCGTATTCTTCAAAAAATACAAGTTTTTTACACAAAAGAGTGTTTTTCTGGTAAATTTTTGTATCTTCATACACAAAAAGTTATTCTAAATTGCTTCATTTCATTTTCAAATATTAGTGGTGTATTTTAGATGTTTGAATGTCTTTGTTACGTTTTAACACCCTCGTAGTGAAATGCTACATTCTTATAAATATTTTAATCTAAAAAACTATGAGTATAAACTATACTTTTTTTGTTTTACAGCATATAAAAGTGGTGTAGAATTTATATTAGGGGCGGGACGTGTGTCATGCCCATTTCCCCAGCTCCTCTTCTTTTTCTGCAACCTAGAAAAAAAAATTTAAATACTACATTACGTATTTTCGTACCACATTAAAAGATGCATGTTGGAGTATCCAACCTGCATCTTTTAGTAAACCTGAAAAAATTGCAAAAATGATTAAATGCAAGTTGGTCCATGGTGCTGGTACCTATATCTCCTGTAAGCACCATATTTAAGGATTAAATGACAATAAACCGTTAATAGATTCGTACTGAAATTTATTTCTGAAAGTAATTGGCTGAATAAATCAAATGAACAACTAACAAACTAATGATAGCTTGAAAAATGTGAATCAAATAAAAAATTTATATTCTGCTCTGAATTTTCCTTCTACTGCACTCTGAAGGATAATATGATACAAGTATTAATAGTGTATATAAATATAGAATTAATAGTGTATATAAATAGTGTATATAAATAGAATTACTATGAATTAAATAATCGTTAGAAACATAAAGAAAAATAAATAAATAAATTTATCAGCAGAAGATTGTGCAGTTTGTGGAGAAGGTTGTGAAACTAAAGGTAAAATAAACTGTAACCTAATTAAATTTTGTTTGCAATTGATTAGAAAGACACGCACATTAGGGTGGGTCGTACTTTTAAAATTTTGGATATGGGAGCGCACGCAACATTTTTTTTATGTATTAGGGTATTAGAAGAGACGTGAATAATTTTTTTTTCTTAAAAAGTTCATCTAGTGTGGGCGCAGGGCGTTTGAAAAATGTCAGTTTTACAAAAATCTTATTATATTGGCATTTTTTGGCCTTTTTTATATTTGCCAAAGGAAAGGCAATTATTAAAAAACAATAAGACATATTATAGACATAAAAAATTATATATATATTCGGTGCTACTTTTTTAATGCTATACAAACACGATAGACGTAGGAAAAGTTGGCTACCATTACGGATTTTACAAAAAATATCTACTTATAAATTTTAGAAATGGGAGCGCGCGTAAAATTTTTTTTATTTGTTAGGATATTAGAAAAGACGTGAATAATTTTTTTTTTCCTAAAAAGTTAATTTATTGTAGGCGCAGGGCGTTTAAAAAACAACAGTTTTACGAAAAACTTTAAAAAAAATTAGTATTCAAAACTTGTTGTTGTTATTTTCAATGTGCGTAATGCTACTAGTATAAAATGAGGTGAATCATGAGACATAGTCATCAAACTTTATGGGTTTGGACTTATATCCTCCTTTCCATTTTTATTAAAAACCATTAAAATTATTTAAATACAGGAAATAGTGTAGGATTTTTTATTTTTATAAAGTTCCAATAGCTTATTTGTAGGATAATTACTAAGATAATAGTTTCCTGACGATTTGCGGTTTAAACGAGTTTTATTTATTTATGATCACTTTGGCATCCTAAATATTGTAATAAAAATGTAATTAACAAATTTATAACATATTTATAAAGGTCGTTTTTTTACCTACTGCAAAAAGGACCAATATTTCTTAACAAACATAACATCAATTTCATTGTTATAAATGGCTAAATCTACTCGAGCTCAAACAATGTTAAAATGCCCTAAATTGCATGAGCTATTGGGTAATGGACTCGAACTTTGTTTATCAGAGCTGCCTACGCTGAGAGATAGTTTACGGTATGGAATTTTGTTGCGTGATAGATCAGTTACACATTTGAATACAAGATGTATGTATATACAAATATTTATTAAAATAAAAAGTATTTCGATGTCAGCAAATTCTACAATCCCGTTGGTCACAGAAAAATACGCAGTCGATAAACTTGTCCTTGAATGGAAGATTGCAAAAGACATTAGAAAACTGAGAACTACAAAAAAAAGAAATATGTATACGGACAAGCTTGATAAGTTATTTGACTTGACGAAATGTAAGTGCAACATCTTTAGCTGTAATGAAAATGGATGCAATGGTTGTCTTTTTAAAGCTCATGTAACTTGCATATGTCTAAAAGTAGCAAAGATACCTTTGCAAGAACTATTTTTCCTACAAGCTCAAAGAAATAAAATTGGTAACAAAAGTTTTTACAAATAGGATTAGTTGATATACCAGAGACACATCGGTTAACAAGATATTTTGGTAGAAAAGAAATTTAAACAAGATATTTTGGTAGAAAAACAAGATATTTAGGTAGAAAAGAAATTTAACAAGATATTTAGGTAGAAAAGCTGCTGCAGCAACCATAGCTACTGCTACTTTAGCTTCTGCAAAAGATGCAAAGTTTTTAAAGAAAAATACTGATATTTTTGTTGATCACAACAAAATAAAACGAAGTAAGACTAAGTTAATGAAAGAAATTCGAGGTAGAGCTGAAAAAGTAGCGATGAATGATAATATTCAATGTATATTTTTTGATGGACGAAAAGATTTGACTAAGTACATGAGAGAAGAAGAAGATCGGAAAAAAAAGAAAAACATTATTCAGACCTGGAGGAAAATACCAATTTCATTTCACTAATAATTCTGAAGAAAGAGTAGAGACTGCAGCTGAGCAAATAGCTGATAATATTTACGAATGGATTGTGAATCATGATGTCGGAGACTATTTAGTTGCCATTGGTGCAGACTCAACAAATTTAAACACTGGTTGGAAAGGAGGTGTTATCCATTTCCTTGAACATAAATTGGATAAAAAATTAATGTGGATAATTTGTGCTCTTCATACAAATGAACTACCTCTCCGACATCTAATGATTCAGCTTGATGGAAAAACTACGTCTAAAAATAATTTTTCTGGTTCTATTGGAAAACTTATAGGTAAGGCAACTAGCTTCAAAGTCAAAGATAGCATAGTAAAAATTGAATTTCCTAATGCAATAATAGAACTTGACTCTAGTCTGAAGTTGTAAAGTCGCTATCAGATGTTTAAAAGTATCTTTATAAAATTACCCATGCAATTAACGCTGGGGTTTTTCCGGAAAATCTTAAAAGTAAAGAAATTGGTCCACATTCGCATGCAAGATGGTTGAATTTTGCAAATAGAATATGTTTACTTTGGTGCTCCGAAATCGTACTTTCAGTTGAAGAAACATATAATCTGCAACTTCTGGTGGAGTTGATTGTTGGTGTTTATGCGCCACTTTGGTTTGAAATCAAAGTAAATTGGAAGTGGACTGAAGGGCCTAATCATATACTCAAGCAGTTAAAACTTCTTTGTCATCAAAGACTTAAAGTTAAAGACATTGTAATGCCTTACGTTTTATCTTCTTCATTGAATGCTCATAGTGAAAATGTTCTTCAAACGTTGTTATGTAGTCTAGAAAAAACAGAAAGACAATTTGCAGTTGAAACAATTTTAAAATTAAGAGGAGATTTAAAATACGGAAACACTAGTGTAAGAAGTAGAAAACATCATATACATAATAAAAATGCTGAATAACTTTTTGATCTAATTGATTGGAGCTTGGATGTACACGAACCTTTACTTACATGTTTATTGTCAAAGGATGAAATTTTAAAATACAATGATATTCCGATATATGTACCTTGTTTTCCTGTTCATGGGCAAGCTATTGAACGATGTGTCCAAGAAGTCACACGAGCTTCTCAATCGGTATTTGGAAAAGATAGAAGAGATGGGTTCATAAGAGCAACATTAGCACATCGAGAAATCATGCCCGTGAACCAATCAAAAAAAGATCTATTTAAATTAATTTAAGCAATATTAATTTTTTGATGTTTTGCTTTGATTATTTATGATCACAGTAAATAAGTTGAACTTTAAGTATATTGTATCTTTTAGATGACATTTTATATATTTTATTTATGACTTTATGAAGAGTAGCACCCCAAATTATGTTTTATTTTAATGCCTATATTATACCTGGTTGTTTTTTGATGATTGCATCGCCATAGGCTTAAATAAAAGGACAGAAAAGTGCTAATTTGATGCAGTTTTAGTAAAACTATCGTTTTTTAAATGCCCTGCGCCTACAATAAATTAACTTTTTAGGAAAAAAAAAATTATTCACGTCTTTTCTAATATCCTAATACATAAAAAAAATATCACGCACGCTCTCATTTTTAAAATTTATAAGTAGATTTTTTTGTAAAATCCATAATGGTAGCCAACTTTTCTTATGTCTATCGTGTTTGTATAGCATTAAAAAAGTAGCACCAAATATATATATATATATATTTTTTTATGTCTATATTATGTCTGATTGTTTTTTAATAATTGCCTTTCCTTTGGCTAATATAAAAAAGGCCGAAAAATGCCAATATGATAAGATTTTCGTAAAACTGACATTTTTCAAACGCCCTGCGCCCACACTAGATGAACTTTTTAAGAAGAAAAAAATTATTCACGTCTCTTCTAATACCCTAATACATAAATAAAAATGTTGCGCGCGCTCCCATATCCAAAATTTTAAAAGTACGACCCACCCTAACGCACATATTAGAGATAATAGTTTTTCACATACATTACGCATACATATACTAGAAAATAATAGATTTTGAAATTATCACTTGTAGCAGCTGAATATTTAACTTAATGTTAACAAAGTTGTAACAAAAAATAGATATTGCTCATGCCGAGAAAAACATAAAAGTATTGAAAAGTAATAGTTGGCAAACAAACCAGTTACAGCAGATGTAAGTGAATCTAAGGTTAAAAAAAGCGTAATAAAAAATAACTATTGCCATTGAAGTGAAATACATACATACATGAACAATTTTTTTGTAGTATATAATAAAAATACTTTTAAACTTACCACTCACTGCAGTTAAATATGAAACTAAGGTTTAAAGGTTTAAAAAAATTAAATATGCAATTGTCAAGAAATGCATACATATAAAAAAGTAAGTATTAAATTTAGTACTCGTTGCAGATGAAGATGTAGCTAAAGTTAAATAGTTGTAATAGAAAATTAATATTGAAATTTGAAATTAGTATTAAATCTATTCATAGATTAAAATTTACTGGCTTTTAAAATAATAGCCGTAGCAACTGATAAAAGGAGTAAAAAATAAAAAAACTATATAATAAACCAAAACATATATGCTTATATATGTTATTCCATAAACATTACTAAAAGTTATCCTATACAAACTTACCAGTTGTAGGCTGTGTAGACCATTTTAAAAACAAAAAAAAATTGTACAATTACACAAAATACTATGAAATTATCAACATTAAATTACAAAAGTAACATCCGTTCATTCATTTCAGTGTAAAATGCAACAACTGAAATGAATATAAACAATGAAAATATGATTCTGAAAAATATAAAGAGAATACATTTTTAAACAACAAGCTAACATTAGGAATGGTTATATATTTTGTTTATATACTAATTATGTTATGTTAGTTGTGGTTATATATAAACTTAGTGAATTATATTTATAAAATTAAAAAAAAATCAACACAATGTTTGGTTGGATATAAACAAGAAGTAAACATTAAGTTTGCTTGTATTGTGATTTACATAATAATCCCCAAAGAAAGAGGTACAAAATCCAAAATCCAAAATTGTTAAAAGATAATGATAATATTTGTTTTATTTTTAAAAACACTAACAAGTCTAATGCAAGAATAAACCTATGAAGTATCTGATTTATATACTTATTTATACTAGCAGTAAGCAACCCGTAATACGGGTTATTAGCCGTTAAATCATTTATAACAATAAAAACACATTAATAACTGGATATATTATTTAAAAAATTAAATACGAATTTATAAATAACATTTTAAGTTTGAATCCCTTTTGGAAATGTCATTGCTTATAGTTAACGAGATTTGCATTAACATCAGCCATGTTCTTTTTAAAATCTGTCTCAAAAAATCTTTACTGGTACATGCTGTGGCAATCTGTCACAGCAGGTACGAGTAAAGTAGTTAGGTAAAGCCTGCAAATACCTAAACAAAGAAATGAAAAAAAAAATTAAAGTTTTTAATTACAAAGTATTATATGCATTTTATTGTTAGTAAAATTAGGATAACAATATTACAGAAAATATTAAGAACAAAAAAATAGCTATAACAGCCAAGTTCTATCAAAACAAAACACAGTAACAACAGCGCATAGCATAAGATGTTTGTAAGCCTACTTTACTGTGTCTCCAGAATAATTAAAGAAGGAAAAGATTATAAAAAGGATAGACAACACAACGTCATAACACCTCAACTAATAAAGATTTTTTACTAATTAATTTTATTAACACTGAACTAAAAAGGTTTTATTTATTAAAATATTTGAACAATCGAGGGAAATTTATAGTTATTAAATTGAACTATTATATCGGAAAACACCAAGCAACTCGTAAGTTATTTCTTATAAAAGATCATTATGAATTGTGGTATTAAGAAATATGCAAGAGCTCAGAAGTTCCAAAAGTTTTATCGATTCTCCCTCATGTCAATGTGAGTGAGAGAGAGGGAGAGAAAGAAAGTGTTTCCAAAGCAGGTTGTTGAAAAAGTAAAAAAACATGCAATAGATAATAGAAACTGGATTTATTATGTTACCAGTAAACAAAAATATTTCACCTTGAATAAATGATAAATTTCCAGCATTTCTTATTTAAGTTCTGGCTTCTCTCTAACTGTTGACTAATGATTAATAGAGTAACTTCACATCATATTAAATTTACAAAATTAAAACCATGTTTCAACAGTAGGCGAACTAATCAAATGATGACAAACGCAACAACAACACAAAAACGAACATAATTATGTTTGAAATTATAAAAAACTTAAAAATTATTTATGTTAATTATCTAAATATTACTTTAAATATACACATATATACTTAAATCACTCAATATATTACTATAAATATATAAATAATAATGCCATAATTTACCGAACAGATAAGAATATATATATATATATATATATATATATATATATATATATATATATATATATATATATATATATATATATATATATGTATATATATATACATATTATATATATACATATATATATATATATATACGTATATATGTATATATATATATATATACAAATATATATATATATATATATATATATATATATATATATATATATATATATATATATATATATATATATATATATATATATATATATATACATATATATTTACATATATATATATATATATATATATGTACACATAAACACTTTTGAACTTTTTCAACTTTAATAATGTACGGTAAATTAAAATCCACTAAGATTTTTTAACTTTATTAAATATTGTCACCTTGATTTACAAAATAATGTATTATTATGATCACAAACTAAATGATCTGGTTTGTCTAGTGCTTCAGCAAATACGCAAGAGTTTTTTTTTTTTTAGGAGTTTTAATAATATAACCTATATAATTAAGTATTGCTTGGGTGTATGTTGCTGTTTAAATCCCTTAAGGACCATGTCATAAATTTTCAACAATATTTTTTTACTTAATCTTTTAACTCTGCTACTTTGACTGGTTATCTTGAATCAGCTGAATTTTTTTTAAGTGAGGCTATTTGCATGCTTTAAAACAATCAAAAAATTTCCTATAAGAATTGTTCTGGATTTTGACTTTGAATGAAAAATATTGGGAATTTTTTTCGATTAAATTGGTAAGTTAATAATGTCTGAAATAGAAAAACCCAAGTTTTCATTATAAGTTCATAACCAGTGACTGATCCAGGATTGTTTGGTGATTGAGATAGCTATCTTCATAACATGGATCAAACTCCAAACATTTGTATGTTTATTCTTATGTCTAATAATAAGGCTTTGCAAAAAGTTGCGGTAAATGGAGGCTGCGAAAGAAAAAGCTTTTTAACTTCATCCCACAAACGTGAAGGCAACAAGTTAATAAAAATGTTTTTGTACTATTCCTAATAAGACTTACATTCATCAATAAAATTTGAGTTTCACTGAATCTTATTTTTCAGCGTTCAAAAGTTATGACCATATAAAATTTGCAACCCTCTTAAGTTTATGGGGTTTAAACGTTATACGGTCATCATTTTTGAACGCTAAGAATAATACTATGAAACTTAATATTTATTGATGAATATAAGTCTATTTGATAATAGTACGAAACCATTTTTATCAACTTGTTGCCACTCGCGTTTGCGGTGGGTAAGGGAGGGGGTAGGATAAAGCCAAAGAGCTTTTTTTGTTTCCAGCTTCCAATCACCGCAAATTTTTTAAAAAAGTTTACAAAAAAGCCTTATTATGTCAAATAATAAGGCTTTTTTGTAAAGCCTTATTATTTGACATAAGTAAAAACATACAAATGTTTGTGTGTTTATAATAAATGTAAGTAATATCTAGAAGTTAGCTACCTCAAACACCAACAAATCCTGCGTCCGTCACTATTTCCATAACGGAAATTATTCATAGTGATGTTAATATTGCTTCTTTTTTATATGCTCTTTTTGCTTTAAATATTTCAGCTTTAACAGAACGAATAAGAAGACAGCAGTTTATTTTATTTATTTAATTGCTGGGGTAAACAAATCCTCATTGAGTGGTAATCCACTTTAGCAGCAAGTTTATAAGCTATCAATTACGATTTCAATTCACTTAATAAAGTCCTCAAGACTTTTTTTAAAGTTTAACACTGACTTATTAATTTCGACATAAACGGCAAGTTGTTCGAAATTGGAATAACACGATAGGAAAAAAATTCCTTTTACTCGAGTGTCTACAGACCTTAGAATTATATCTATGATTTTGGATATAGTCATGAACTTTACCAGCAGATCCAGTTATTCCACAACAGTTTCTTTGGGAAGGTACAGTATTTATCTGATAAGAATTATTGAGACATTTAAAAGAGTTAATTAAATCGCTTCTTTCTATTCTCATAGATAAAATTGTTAAATTAAGTCTATTTAATCTTTCCTCATAAAGAAGCTCAGAATATCCTGGAGTTAGTCTTATTAATCTATGTAGTACTCCTTTAATATAAATGTCTTTTTTTACAAATGGATTTCAAATAGAAGACGCATGTTCTGGATGAGGTCGTGGAGGCGAAACATATAACTATTTAAGTATATCGGGATTTAAAATTAAAAATGTGTGTCGGATAAGACCTAATATTTTATTTGCTTTAGAAACACACGCAGATATATGATGAACTCATTTAAGGTTTCTTTTAAACATAATAGCAAGATCTTTTACACAATCCAAAGTACTCAATTAATAATCAGAAATATAATATTTATTGATATTTTTTATATAGTTTATTACTTTTAATGACAAGCATTATTTTACATTTTTCTATATTTAGTTGCATACTCCAGTCTTGCACAAATTAAAAATAGAATTTATGTCATCCTGTAGATCATTACAACTGTTATCACGGATTATGTGGAAGACTTTGCAATTAGCAGAATAGAGCATGCATTTATTTTTTAGTTTATCCGAAAGATCATTGACATAAATTAAAAACAAAATTGGTTCTTGAACAGAACCTTCTGGTACACCACTTGAAACACTAAGCCCCGTAAAAGCAATACCTTCAAGAACAACTCGATGCCTTCTATTTGATAAAAAAGACTCAATCCATTTAAAAATGAATCCCTTTATAAAGTACATTTCAATTAATAGTTTAAGTTTTCTATGGCGAACTCTGTCAAATGCTTTAGGAAGTCAGTAAAGAGGATACCAATAAAATAATTTTGATTCACTGGTATAGTTACAATATCTTGTTTTTAAATAAGTTTGTAAAGCAAGATTTACCTAGTAAAAAACCATGCTGATTTTTATTTATCAAGTTGTTGTCTAAAAGATCTCGAATCACTAAAATTTTGCATATAACTGACGAAAGTAAAGAAGGTCTCAAGTTTGGTATCACTTCCGATTTAAGTGATAGCTTAAAGAAAATTTTATTTGGAATACTCAAACTTAAAGAACAGGTACTCAGTACATACGGATGTACTCCATCGTTCCCACACTAATTATCCAATGATTTTAATTGTACGAGAATTTCTTTTGAACTGATTGTCTTGTTTATATCATTTTCACAGTGAAATCGAGGAACAGAATCAAAACTCGGTAATGCTTCGTTATCGTCTTCAGTAAATACAGATTAAAAATATTTGTTTAACAAACTTATAATACCTAAAAGTTTATCACTCACAGTTTCATCTCGAAACCTTAAAGTGCGAATTCCTTCTCTATACTTTTGTTTGCTGTTCACGTTTGCATAAAATTTCTTAGGATCTGATTTGGAACTAATAGCTAATTTATGTTCAAATTGTTTCAAAGGCAATTCAATAGAATGTCGAGTCTTAGTTTTAGTAAGCTTATATTTTGCTAATAATTTGAGAATTATTTTGCTTGATGCAATAAATGTAGACGATATTTGTTTTTTTTTTCAGTAATTGGTTTCTTTATTTTACATGTAATTCAAGCATGTTGTAGTTATCCGTATTTTTTAGCATGTGGGGTAAGCTTGGTAAAGGCCACCCTATATAACTCTAAGAACTTGTAATAACACTGATTGATATTTCTATCCCTAAACACTGCTTTCCAATAAATTAAATTAAAATATGTTACCATTTTAACATAATAATCTTTCTTATATATATAACTTAAAATAAATTTTTTATTGATAATATTAGCGCTTATCTAGTAGTTCCAAGTCAATATCATATGTGTATAAACAATTTTACCCAAAGGAGGACTTGATGTAAGTTCGGAAACACGATTTAATTTTTCTGTAAATATAAGATCAAGAATGTTAGTCGGATCTTTATCCGTATTTTGAAATGTTCGAAAAAACACATTTGTAACAAAAAAGCAGTCGTTTATAGTTTCTGTGAAACAAAATTCTGAACTATTTAAATCTGACATGTACCAGGGAAGATATCATCAACCCATTTTATAATCGGACATTTAATGTTCCCGGTCAACAAAAAAACTGTAAAGCACTATTATTGTAAAAACGTTTAGTCGCCAGAATACTAGAATATAATTTGTAATATATATTAGTGCTGCACAGTTAAAGAATGATGAGTCCAAACTACGTGAAGTTTTTAACTGTGACAGGTTTAACACACAAACATACAAACATAATAAAAGTTAGTATTTAAAATGTTCATCCAATTTGTGTTTGAACTGATTGATACTAACTGTACTTATTGTTTCTTGGTTAAGATTATCTAGTTTTATATTTCCTGTTAATAGTCTTCTCATTTTACTATTGTTACCTCTAGTTTTATATCCGTTATCTAGCATTTCGGGTTTTGTGTAAAAACTTATAAAATTGTATCCTTTCCAATATTTCAACATTTGTATTAAATCACCCGTTCTTCTTCTTCTCCAGCGATAGTAAATTTAACTTTTTTAATCTCTCTTCATAACTATATCCTTTCAAACTTTTAAATCTAGAAGCTCTTTGTTGGACAATTTCTAGATTATCTTTATCATACTGCCGATAAGGATTCCAGATGGAATCTGCGTACTCCAAATGAAGACGTACTAAGGCCATAAACGAGAGTTTCATCATTTTTTCATCTAAATATTTAAAAGTATGTTTGTGTAGGCTAAAGCTGTATTATTCATTAAAAAGTTTAATATGTCATCATCTTTATTTATTTCTCTAAGGATTTCCACGCTGTCAGCTAATAGTTTACATTTTGATTTGATTTTGTTACAGATATCATTAATATACGCTACAAATAATAGCGGTCCTAGCAGTGATCCTTTTCGTACTTCACTCACAACCTTTTCCCAATAAGTTTGCAAAGGTTTGAATTGTTTGCTGAGTTAGGAGTTCTGTTGACACAACCAATTATTATTGTTTTCAAATTCATATTTGAGTCCGCACCACGTTTCCGTCACCATTAAAATATCTATTTTATTTAACTGTGCTAAAACGAAGTTCATTAAGCGTATTACATAATGATGTTGCGTAGTGTATAATATTTTTAGGTTTTTTTAATTGTTGTTTGGTAATCTTAACAATTTGGTTGACTCCGAATCCAATAAACAAAGGTATCCGTTATTTGCTGAGAGTTACTTTTTCCTTTTTTTTCCTGTCGTAAAGCATAATCAAAAACTCTTTAGGCTAATGTTTTATCTGATGTTTTAACGATGCCCTCTGACGTAAATTACAAGTTTTAGTTTCAATAAAGTAAACTTTTTATCTTAATTTTTAAGTTTCCCACTCAAAAAATTGTACTTTGTTACTTTTTCCACGAACAAAAACAATTTAAATTAAAAAAGATTGTATTTTAAGTTAAATTTACAATGTAATCTAAAAAAAATTAAGAACAAAAGCGATAAAACCAAATACTTACGACTTCTAATCTTTAATAATTTAAGTTTTTTATTCTTCCATTTAGATGAGCGATTGATAGACAAAACAGATTTTTTAATTTGTGAAATAACCCAAGAATCATACTTTTTATTTGTATTTATAACCCTAAGAACAAAATATTGGCAAATAGTACAATTGTTAGAAATTAAACACTATATATTGAATCCCCAATTTTATGGAGAAATTATAATGTTCCAGTTGATTGTTGCAAATAAGTTTAATGCTGAATCGTAATTACCTTTGCTGTAACTAAACAATTAAGATTCACTTTTAAAAAACGGTTTTGAAACTAAAATTCCTCAAGTGATACTAAAGCAGCATTTAGTAATATTAACTAATATAGCATTAGGAAAAAATTTTAATATATAATTACTGCTTTAGGTAAATAACAAATCCAACACATGGCTTGATCAACCTTACGGTGCCTGGATGCAGGAAATATGATATGTTAAAATTACCGACAATAAAGCAGTCATCATAGGACCACCTAATTAAGCTATAAACTAATTTAAAGGTTTTGGCAATGTATTATATTAAATTAGCATCATCATATGGTCTATGTATAACCTAGACAATAATGTGTTTATTGTTAACTTTTACAGATATCAAAACTTGTTTGAGAACAGTTTTATAGAAATACCTAACTGTATGAGAGATAAATACATCAGTAATAAAGATAGCTATTTTGTTTGAAATAATCATTTAAATTTATACTGCAATAAATATTTGTTTTTATCTACCGCAACGTAATAACTTTTTTTATTTATTTTAAACAAAATATAAGAAGAACTTTTATTTTTTGATAATTTGAAATACTTATTTTTTTATTTTTATTTTTTATTTTTTTATTTTTTTATTTCGTTGTTTAATAACATTTACAATTTAAAAGTTTATAAATAAAAACACTGGCGGGGCAAGTAGAAGACATTACTTTTTCTTATCACCGAGCCCCAATCGTACGTATTTACAATAGCCGTATAATATATTTATACTTTACAAACTATTTATTAAAAATTATAAATGTAAAAATAAATAACAATTAGTTTAAGAAATACTTCAAGAACAATATTCACGTTAATTCACGTTAAATCAAGTAAACAAGAAAAACTGAAAGAAAAGTAAAAAAGAACAATAAAAAACAAATAAATTAATTAAAGAGCACGTATTGACAAGAGCCACCCTATATACGTATATTATACAAAGTATTTATTGAAAAATATGAAAATAAAATTTATAGTACTTTGTAATAAAGTAATATTTATTTAAAGAACATAAAATTCAAAATAAAAGAGTACTTAATTTAAAAAAAACATTTTTTATATGTTTGTTATAAAACTAACTTAATTAAAAGTAAAATAAATAACAATTCATTAATGTTAAATAGTAAAGTGCTCAAGAACTAAGAAATCAGCAATTACTTTTAAGATTAGAGGAAACACCATAACTTAAATAATGAAAAAACAAACAAAAACAACAACAACAAAAAAAAATTAATTAGTTTTGAGACATATTTTATATAATTGAATTTTAGTTTAAAAGAGGCAATTAAAATCGGATATGTTAAAATCCATAAGTAATAATACCTGTTTTGATTCATTTTTAAACTGATGTATACTAACCTTTTTCGTATTTGCAATATTAGGAAACTTTTTCCATAAATAGGGTCACGATATTTTATTGAATATGTAGTTTGTTTTGAATTATATTTAGGGACAATGTAGTTATCATTTAAAAAATTTTTCGGGTATTTATGCACTACTTTTTCAAAATAGGACTGAAATATTTTAGGAGATAGTCCCATTTTTGTTTTATACATGAACATTAAAACTTGATAAAAGTTTATTTTATAAACATGTAATGGGCCTAGTATACGCAGAAGAGGCTCGCATGATACAATTTTTTCAGCTCTAAATAATATTCTGCATGCATGTTTTTGTTTACTGTACAATTTTTTAAAATTTGTATGATTTGTATTTGCCCATGCAATATTACAATAAACCAAATGAGTATGAATGAAAGAAAAATATAAACTTTTAAAGGTTTATTATTTAGAAATGGTTTAGCCCTATATATCATGGCAAAATTTTTTGATAACTTTTTTTCAATGCTTTTTATATGATCACTCCGACGTAAATGTTCATCTAATATTACGTCCAAAAAGTTAACTGAAGTTTAATAATTTTAATCCAAAAATATATAGCTATATAATTTTGTTATAAAATAATTACTTTATTTTCCAGTGTATTTATGCTACATAATTTACTGCACTGTATAGACCTTAAATAGATCATTCTATGTCAAAACTCTGAATTGAATTCATAAATATGTATAAAATCATGTATTGAAGCATTAAATATATATAAAATCAACTTACACCAAGTTTTAATGTTCATCTATAAGACAAGTATCTCCTAAAATAATTCAATTCTATTTTGACAAAGTAGTTCATAAATATTCAACAAAATTTTCAAATAACAACTTTATTCTCACAAAATATAATTAAAAACTAACTTTATATTCAGTTCTTAATCGTGGACCTTACTTGTGGAAAATGTTTCATGAGATTGTAAATACACATAAAACTAGTATAGAGCAGTTTAAAGATGAATCATAACAGGCATTCTTACTTATGGATTTTAATATATCCAACTTTATATGTTTTCTTTAATTAAAACTCAAATACAAAAAAATAATTAATACAAAAATTATGTCACTGAATGTATCAACATTTTTTTTTTATTACCTTAATTATGATATAACCTATATGGCATTTGCTAATTTATTTAGGTTATTTCTATGAAATATACTAATTTATGTTATTTCTAGTTTTTTTTATGTTATATTATTTCTATTTTTTTGTTTTTTTCCGCTTCCGCTTTTACAGAGACAAGTATTACAGAGATTCCGCTTTTACAGAGACAAGTATTACAGAGACGTGTATTTGCGTACAATTCTATCAACGAAATTATAATAAGTAAAAAAAAGTTTTATAAAGTTAAAGCAAATAATAATGGTAAATGTTCAGTCAACTGAGCTTAATACTTATAAACCCGAGCAAAATAAAATAATTGGAGCATTAAACAAGACAATCAATGAGCTAAAAAATTGCAAATCTCTGTTGTTAGAAAGAATTAAAGGTTTAGAAAATTTTAAGTCTTCAAGCGCACCAACCTCAACAAAGAGGAAAATAAAAAGTTAATCCTAGATATGTTTAGTTCAATCAACTCAAATATTGAACCTAAACAAATTATAAAGCTTAAATCTAAATCTGATAAAGAACCACCGTTTGTTGTCGTCCTTAATAATAAAAAAGAACGAAATTATATTTTAAAAGCTGCGAAAATCTTAAAAAGTTCAAGCAGGTTTAGCAATGTATTTATCAACCCTGACTTAACTGAAGCCGAAAGGTATGCCAAATTATTAAGAGATCAATGCAAAAAACTAAGTTTAGAAAATGCACAACCTTTGGTTTTTTATTATGGAATACGTAACGACAGAGTTGTTAAAATCGTCAAGTAGCAATTAATTGCAAATAACAGGAAATCAAATCTGAGCTGTTACGAATCATTGACTTCTGTTGGTTTTAACTATGTCAATTAATAATAATTTTTTGTCCAAAAATAACTCGATCTATCAAATAAGCAAAAGAGTTAAAAATGAAAAAATAAGTCGAAAAAATATTGCTAATATATACAGCTTTTCTTTACAAAAAAATTCAAATAAAAAATTTTCTTTTCGTCTTTTTAACGCAAGAAACCTTGCCAATAAACTTCATGATTTTTTTTTTATATGCCGAGGCTACAAAACCGGCTGTAATCTGTGTGTGAGACATTTTTCAATAATGAACTTTCTAACGCTAGTTTATGTCCTAAAGATTAATCAATTTATCGCAAAGACCGTATTAAAATTGGCGGATGAGTTGCAATTTACTGTAGAAATGACATTAAAGTAGAACAAGTACAGATTAAGCAAACAGATACTGATATTGATATCATCTGTGTTGATATGATTTTTGGATCTCAGAAACTCCGTCTAATAATATGTTATCGTCCACCTTTCTATACAATAACAGATGTTGCTTATCTTGAATTGATGATTTCAATTATTTATAATTTGTGTTACTCGGTGTTGCAGATTATTATTGTTGGTAACTTCAACTTACCTAAAATAGATTGGCCTAGCTATGTCTGACCAAACGAAAAGTGTCATAGTATTTCTTAAATTTGGTAAATGAACTCGGTTTGCACCAATTTGTTAAAGAACCCACGCGCAATATGAATTTTCTTGATCGTGTTTTTTCGAATAACAGTTCTCTTATAAGTGATATATCTTTTGAGTGTCCTTTTAGCACTAGCGACCATAACACAGTCCAATTTTCTATAAATACGAACAATTTCAACCAGTATGAAAATAAACCAGAATCTTTATACGACTTTTCTAATGCTGATTTTAAGAGTCTTGAGTTATATTTATCAAAAATAAATTGGGATTTCGAGTTTCCTTGTGCCTGTACAATTGAGGATTACTGGAGCATTTTTCTAAGGCTTTTTGGTACTGGTATTAATAAATTTGTACCTATTAGGAAAAAGTATTATAACAAAACGAATAATCACTATCCAAAATACATTAAAAAAATCTTAAGCCGCAAAGTATTATTATGGAAAAGATGGACAAATAATAAAACCATTTATAACAAATCAGCTTACAAACAGTACGCCAGGAATTACAAACTAATCTTATCTAATTACCAATCGAAAATTGAATTAAACTTAGTAGAGGGAACTAGTATTAGCAAGTTTTATAAATATGTTAATAATAAAATAAATATCCTTAATAAGCACCACCATCTAATAGACAAAAATAACAATATCAAGGTCATTTCCAGTAATATAGATATTGCTAACGTGTTTAACAATCACTTTGGAAGTGTTTTTACGGACGATAATTGCTATTTGCCTAATATTGCCACTTATGTTAATGATCAAATAAGTATTGACACGGTTCTTTTTTCCGTGGAGTCGGTGTATAAAACCCTAATGGGAATTAATCCAAGTACCTCGTTCGGTCCTCGATGGTCTACCTAATGCAATTCTTAAAAAGTTAGCTCATGTTTTATGTTTTCCTCTTTCATATATTTTTCAGGCTTGTTTTACATCAAACGCTTTCCCTAATCAATGGCACAAAGCTTTTGTCTTCACAATTTTTAAAAACGGAGCTACATCGGATCCTAACAACTATAGATCCATCTCTTTAACTTGTACTTGTTGTCGAATCATGGAAAAAATTATCAACTCACATATTGTTGAATATCTAAATAATTATAACATAATATCTCCTTGTCAGCACGGTTTCCTCAATAAACGTTCTACATGTACGAATATTTTAGAATCTACTAACGATTGGAGTACCGCACTTGACAATCATCTGATTACAGATGTTATATATATCGACTTCCGAAAGGCGTTTGATTCCGTATCTTATTCAAAATTAATATTTAAACTTTCATTATACATTATTCGTGGTAATCTTTCAAAGTGGATCACTGCATTTCTCACAGACAGATCTCAACAGGTAAAGATTAGTAGTGCTTTATCAGATCCGATTCGAATTGTAAGTGGTGTACCACTTACAATTCGAATAGTGGGTAGTGTGCTAGGACCAACTTTGTTCTTATTATTTATAAATGACTTATCATCTGTAGTAAACAATCTCGAATGTACAATAAAACGTTTTGCTGATTATTTAAAGTTGTACAATTCGTATCGCGATATGATTTAACTGTTGCTCTTAATAGAATAATTATTTGGTCGGATACATGGCAATTGCCAATTGCCAGCAAGAAATGTTTTACACACAGAATAGCACTTTCCTCATTGCATAGTATTAGTTTTAATTACAAGTTAGGGGATTGTATTCTAGATTGGTCATTTAACCCAAAAGATCTTGGAGTAATTACGGACTCCCGCCAAAACTACAAAAAACACATTGCCAGAGTCATTTATGTAGCAAATACTAGAACATACCTAATCTTAAAATGCTTTAAAACACACAATCCTATTATATTAGTACGTGCATTTACCACTTATATAAGACCAATTATTGAATATTGCTCTCCAGTTTGGTCGCCACACTAAACAATATTAATTAAATCTATTGAAAATATTCAAAAGCGATTCACAATGAAAATTTCTAAGTTGTTTAAGCCATTCTAGCTGTTTACAGTTGCTTGGATTCTCTGGAACTCAGACGTTTAAAACATGATTTAGTCATACGTTTCAAGATTATGCATAATTTGGTTTGCATAGATAAAAACTTGTTTTTCGAAATTAACAATAATAATTATACCCGTGGTCATACTTTTAGGATTCGAAAGCAACGATGTCAACTCGACATTTGCAAATATTGTTTTTCTCAACGAGTTGTAAGTATCTGGAATAATCTGACATCAGAAGCTGTAAATGCTGATAACATTTGTATTTTTAAAAATAAAAAAAAATCGTGCAATTTCGATAAACATTGTGTCTATAAAGTAAATGCATAAAATCTTGAATGTTTCTATTATAAACTATAATTGTTCCTCTGTACTTTGTTTTCTTATTTAAGGGCATATTGTCAGTGTCTATTTATTGGACCTGTATGTACTCTAGAACATGTATTTTTTTTGTTAACCTTGTTCTAATAAATCTTTATTTATTTATTTATCTATGGTGTATATTAATATATTTACTTTTTTGTTTTTCAATCTTTGTTTAAGTTTTTAAATTTTAAGCATATGATAATATCTTATTTATTTTTTCTTATTCACTTAATCTTACTCTTTCCTTTTATTTTGATTCTTTTAATTTTTCTCTAAAAGACAAAGAATTGTTGTCTATTTTACTTTTATTTTTTATTTTAATAAATAGTTTGTTAACTATAAATATTTAAATATTACGGTTTTTGTAAATACGTGAGAATGGGGCTCTGTGATAAGGCCAAATAAATTTTTCTTCTTGCTCAACCAATATTTATTTTTATTTATATGCTTTGAAACCAAATATCTTATTAAACAGCAGAGTAAACAATAAACAAAATTAAAAAAAGCTTATAAACGCTTGTTTTGAACCACGGCGTTTGTTTTGAACCACTGTGTATGCAAGCTTTAGCTTTATGTTGGTATAACTACTGCGTACCGTGATGTACTTATCGATGCTGGCATGCTGTTTTAAAAACGCTTTTATAACTAAGCGTTTTGCCGCACTTTAGCCGGCACCGGCTAGCCAGTAAAAAATGGCATAGCGGATCATCAACTCTTTTGCAACGGCGGCAGGCCCTATTAGATTTTACTTTGGACCAGCAATAGCATGCCGGCGGCGGCTATGCGCGTCACGGTCCGATAAAAGCATGTTTGCTCGGGATCTTTAATAAATAACAAAAAATTACAAAAAACACTTGAAATCTATCAATATATATCGTTGAAAAAAAATTTTTTTCTTTTGATCGTTTTAGAAAACCAGGAAACGATCCTCTCTATTTTAACATCAATTCCAATTACCCACTAATCATCATTAAATTGATTATGAAAATGATCTTGAATCAAATTATTAATATATCTTGAAGCAAAAAAGCTTTTAAACACTTTTTAAAAACACTCCATATTCTTGGGGATTTAAAGACAAATTCGATTTCATTCCAAATATCCAGAAATATAATATAAAATCTCGAATAAGAAAGATTCACTGGTTTAGCCCACCTTATTACTCAAAGTCAGAACAAACTTAACAAAAGTATTTTGAGTACAATTGATAAATGTTTTCCGAAGTTCCGCAAATTTCACAAACATTTTAACCGGAACAACTTAAAGGTTAGTTATAGCTGCCTTTCAAACATTAAGAGTACTATTACTTCTTGTAATAAAAAAATACTATTTAATATTCATGAAAATGCCAATCAATTATGCAATTGCTGATAAACCATCTTATACCCACTTAATGAAAAATGCCTTACAAAAAACCTTATTTATTTTTGGAACGTAAAAACTTACCAAGAAAAAGAAGGGTCATATTACATTAGGCTTACTGAGAAAACTTTCAAGACAGGTGGTATAAACATAAAATCTCTTTTGTTTATGAAAGTAAAACTAAAAAAACTCCAAATAAAAACAACTAAAACTCCAATAAACTTTTGAAATATGCGTGGAAATGTAAAAATAATGGTTTAAAACCAATACTGAATTGGAATATTCTCGATCAGGCAGAGCTATTCAATTCTGGTGGTAAATTTTACAATTTATGCTTGACAGAAAAATACTGCGTTGTTACGTCACAATTAACTTTGCTTAATAAACAAATCGAGCTTGCGTCGAAGTGCCGCCATAAGAATCAATTTTAATATCTGTTTACTATAAAACACATAAAATACAGCTAAGTACTAATTTTTAATTTATTTATGTAACATTTCAGTCTGATTAGCTCAGACCGTTGTCAGATGTAAAATAAAATACAATAATAATTTCACAAAATAACGTATGTAAAAAACCGTAAATAAGACATAATAAAGATGAGCTAAGGTAACATAAAAATTATTTTAAAATTTCAAAAATTATTATAAGAAGAGGTCATCAGCTATTTCACTCAATTTTAACACCGTTGTCCTTGTTCAAAAGCGGTGGGAAGTGCCTTTTCTTGTAAACCATTGTGAGCATAATTATTCTCAAGTGACTCTCTAATGTTCCTTTCATGGTAGTTAGAATTACCTGGGGTGGTAGATGGAGTTAGGTTTGTGGTGCACTCAATTAAATATATCGTGGCAGTCCTTGCAGTGTTCTGTGGCTTTGCATGGCGCTTATATTTGTTCAAAAATCTCCCGATTGCCAGTGTGCGCTTGTTTTCACACACACAGTCATAGTAAGTGGAAACCATATAAAAATAAAAATAAAATTTTATTAGACCAATTAATATAAAAAGTTATTGTAAGTAATTTCTATTGGTACAGACATTTTGCGCTAAACTTGAATTTGATTTTTACGAAAGCAAAGCGTATGGATGATTGGTCTGTGTATCTCATCCTACCATTTTTTAATTATATTTTGAGATTATACTCTTACATTGAGAACACAATACCAAATTGATATTTTCAGAAAAAATAAAACAGAAGTTGGACACTCCAATTATAATTATACTCCTGAATAAAAAGTAATTATTAAAAACTAAAAAACTATATGTAAAACAATTTTTTAAACTTTAAATTTTGTGAAAACACCAACATTAAACAATCTCCAAAAATAATTTAAAGAAGTTATGAAACATAAGTAATCTTATTATTAAATAAAAAAGTAGGAAAATTCTCCTTAGAAAATGCTGTTGTAAAAATTATTTTAAACTGGCTTGTAGTTGAAGGTTCTTTTAACTTCTTTGAAGAATAGTAATTCATCAAGTACGCACAGCCTGCCAACAACAAAAAAATAAAAATATTATTGTCCAATCAATTCATCATACAAGTTCTAATTTCTTCGCATTTGTAAACTATATTTCATAAGTTTACACACTGTAATTTTCATAGCTTGTTGAACAGTCTAGCTTTAGATATGTTGTGGATTAAATAGCTAACCTTAAGATAATATTAAACCAGGAAAATAATTTAGTCATAAACCAAGAAAATAATTTTGATGAATATTATCTGTTATAAAGGTGTTTTATTGAATCTTTTATAACAGGTAATATTAATCAAGACTAATAGAAAGTATTTGTTTTCATATTTTGAATATGTCATCATTTTTATGAAATTTATATAAAAATATTTTAAAATGATGTAAATGAAATCGAAGTATGAAAAGTATATTAATTATTTTGCATAAATCATTTCTGAAATCGAGATGCTCCCAAAATGCGAAGGGATTTTCAGAAATGAAATGAAACCTTTTTGATATTAGCCAGCACAAATTTTTTTTAAAAAAGCCATAAATCTGAGCAGTTTTGCAAGTTATTAAATCTGTGATAACTATTTTAAAAATTCACAACACTTACTTAGATCATGGCTTTAATTTGATAACCTTAACCCAAACATCAAGTTTCATAATTAACTGATAACTTGTATCAAATTATTAAAAACGCTATTATTATAGATTACTACAAAATGCTTTTGTTTTTAAACATGAAAAATATAAATGGATATTATTGAGTATAAATCAGAAAAACAAAAGATATACACCAACTTATGTATGATAATTTATTAATAAAAAACTTTTAAATTTGTGAAATTAGAAAATTCTGTTGACACTTCAGTTCATTACCAATATAATGTAACTGTATATCCAAAAGTCAGTTTAAATAGCGAGCGGGTGCAGTACGTTCATTAAAGGTACAAAACTCGTCAGTCCATCTATGAACTAAAACTGAACGTTCACGAGTAACTTTAATATTTTTTACTGAAATAGCAATTGTACTAAAAATGTTTATACAAGCCTAGCCGTATACAAAATAAAATTCGTCGTTATCATCAACTGAAATCATTATTACTATTTACCTAGCGTGGCGCTAAGTTGAAACTCTGAAGGTTTGTATATTTTGAAAATGGTGTCATATGTGAAAAATTGGAAAAGAGATATTAGAAAAGTAAACGCTTTTATCAATTTATCAAATGAAGATGAAACAATTGTAAATGAAAAAGATGTAGTTGATTTTGCTATATATGATGGCGATTTTTTACCTTAATATAATTTTCCGATGTTTTTATATTGGTCTTTTGCTAAATTATTTGATAAACTATCTAAATGAGAAGGCATAAATCTAAAACTGTCTATAAAACAAAGCTCACGTTTACTTTCAACACTCTTACCATCTCTAAAACTCAGGAACTTTAATTTTTCTAGAAAAACTAATATACTTTTCTTCATTGTTTTGTATACAACTTAACTCTCTTCCAGATAATTTCTTTATAAACAGGTAACAATCGCAACCAAATAAATTGTGAAATATAACTTGAAAGTGTTCTGAAATTTTATAATTTAAATGACAAACATTATGAGCAGCACCTCTATATTTTCCGGTAAAATTGCAGTGGTCACGTACTTTATCATTTTTAAGATCTTTTCCACAAATGTGACATTCTGTTGCTGCATTAATATCATCTTTGTTTTCGGGAGTATATATCATCTTTTTTGAAAATCTAATCATGTTACAAGATTTTTTAATATCTTCTTCTATGCTGTGAACAAATTTTTGTGCAACATCACTTGTTTCATTACTTGCAGTTAATATGACTGGACTGCTTTGGTAAAAATCATCAATACATTTAATATAATAACAGAATGAACTCGGAATATGTCTCTGGTACTGTTTAGTATAGGAATCATTCGGATTTGGTGTACAAGTGTTAATTGGATTGATAAAACTTTTAAAGTCGGCATACACTGCAAATGGAACTCTCAATGATCCATTATGATTAATAAATTGCATTGTTGAATCTAAATTTGAAAGTTCAATACGTACTGAATTATGTGTGTCACAATACAATTTGTGTTTAGATAAAGTTTCTTCAGTATTAAACCCAAGTAAGCAATTTCTACAATAACTCACTTCATGTTGATGACTAGATGTTTGTGAAGAATGTAATCTGATTAAACTTTTCATTAAACAAAAATGGCTAGTTTCACCTTTTGAGATTAGTGGTAAATCTATTAAATGTTTACGATTATTATTTTTCAACACACTTAAAACTTAAACTTCTGAATCTTTGTATCCAAATACATTGGCACTGATATCTGTACTGTTTTTCTCAAATTGTGTAATTTCACAATAGAGAACAATATAAACCTTCGAATTTTAATTTTCTTTTAGTACTTTAATAGCGCTATTTTTAGCAGCATTTATGAAGGATAAAGCATCGTAACCTTCTACTCCTTAAGCGTTATTGGTTTCATCACATTTTTAACAAATGATTGTGTTAAATTTAATTCTATTTGTTTTTTAATTTTAAAGTTTTTGTGCAACTTCACAACTTTTAATTTTAATGCTTTAATTTTTTCATTAGCTGTTTTTTTACTTGTATCAGAAACAGACGTAATCTAATCTGCAATAGAATTGTTTATATTACTTGATTCTTTTTCAGTTGGTAATTTCTTAAATGCAATAAAAGGTGAAGAGGTTAAAGTTATTGAAGATAACATATCTTTCAAGATAATGTATATGATTTGTCCAAGTAATGTTTTCGTAAAGGAGTACTCCTAAAAATTTTAATGGTTGTTCTCTTTTTATAAACTGACTGCCAATATAAAGTTTTGGAAGCTTTAACGGGATTTTATCGCGTTCATGAAAGCGATGGAAAAAAGAATACTTTGTTTTATCTAAATTAATTGATAATTTATTTGCACTAAGCCAACCTAGCCACTAAGATGCACACACCAGTGTATTTTAGTGCCGGTCCTAGGCCCGGATAAATAGGGAGGGTTGCGTCAGGAAGGGCATTTGGTGTAAAAACTGCGCCAAATCAAATGATGCGGATCAACAATAGGAATTTTATACCGGATCGATAGGGGCCCGGGTTAACAACGACCGCCTCTAGTGCTGTTGCCCAACAGGGCATTAATGGAAATTGGGCTACTGTTGGGACAAAGAAAAAGAGGAAGAGGAAAGGGGGGAAGAGAGCTCTGAAGCTAAAAGAGAGGAGGATGAGCAGGAAGGTGGAGGTTAAATTTGGTACGTTGAATGTGGGCTCTATGACCGGGAAAGGGAGAGAGCTAGCTGATGCAATAGAGAGGACGAAGTTAGACATACTGTGTGTACAGGAGACCAGGTGGAAGGGAAGCAAGGCCAGGAGCATTTGCGGTCGCTTCAAACTCTTCTACCATGGAGTCGACAGGAAGAGAAATGGATTAGTGGTAACTCTGAAAGAGGAGTTTAGTAAGAGTGTAGTGGAGGTAAAGAGAATAAGTGACAGAGTGATCTGTGTAAAGATAGAGATTGATGGGGTGGTGATAAATGTCATCAGTGCTTATGCTCCTCAGGTAGGTTGTGATATGGAGGAGAAAGAAGAATTCTGGAGAGAGTTAGATAAAGTTGTTCTACAGGTCCCTATAGAAGAGAGAATGATTCTTGGAGCAGATTTTAATGGACATGTTGGTAAAGGGAACAGTGGCAATGAGGAGGTGATGGGTAGGTATGGGGTTAAATAAAGGAATACAGAAGAACAAATGGTGGTAGATTTTGCTAAAATGATAGAGCTGGCTGTAGTTAACACTTATTTTAAGTAAAAGGAAGAGCACAGGGTGACGTTTAAGAGTGGGGGAAGAGGCACACAGGTCGACTATATCCTCTGTAGGAGCAGAAACCTAAAAGAGGTTAGTGATTGTAAGGTGGTACCAGGAGAGAGTGTAGCTAAACAGCATAGGATGGTGATATGTATGATGGTCTTGGAAGTGAGGAAGAAGAAGAGAGTGAGAACAGAACTTAAAATCAGGTGGTGGAAGTTAAAGGATGAGGACTGTTGTGTAAAGTTGAGACAGACACTGGGTGGTGATTTTCTGGATACCTGGGATGAGACGTCAAATACAGTGAGGGATGTGGCTAGGAAGATACTTGGTGTGACATCAGGACAGAAGAAGATAGAAAAGAGACGTGGTGGTGGAATGAGGAAGTTCAGGAAAGTTTAAGAGGAAAGCGGTTGGCTAAAAAGAATTGGCATCTCCAGCAAGATGAAGAAAGTAGACAGAAATACAAGGAGAAGTGTGGTAAGACAAAGAGAGCAGTGGCAAAAGCTAAAGAGAAGGCATATAGTAATCTGTATGAGAAGTTGAACACTAAGGAAAGGGAAAAGGATCTGTTCAGATGGGCCAGACAGAGAAACCGTGATGGGCAGGATGTGCAGCAGGTTAGGATGATTAAGGATAAAGATGGAAATGTGTTGTCTAGTGAGGAGAGTGTCTTGGGAAAGTGGAAGGAGTATTTTGAGGAACTAATGAATCAAGAGAATGATAGGGAAGGAAGGTTAGAAGAGACATAGGTTGTGAATCAGGAGGTTCCCCAGGTGAGCAAGGAGGAAGTAAGGGCTGCAATTTGGAGAATGAAGTGTGTTAAGGTAGTTGGACCGGACAATATTCCAGTGGAGGCATGGAAATGTTTGGGAGAGAGAGCAGAGGAGTTTTTGACAGGGTTATTTAACAGAATCTTGGAAGGTCAGAAGATGTCTGAGGAGTGGAGACATAGCATAATGGTGCCAATTTTCAAGAATAAGGTCGACATTTAGAGTTGCAGTAATTACAGGGGAATAAAGTTGATCAGTCACAGCCTGAAAATCTGGGAAAGAGTAGTGGAAGTTCGGCTTAGAGGAAAAGTAGAGATCTGTGAGCAGCAGTATGGCTTCATGCCATCTAAGTGCACCACAGATGCTATGTTTGCTCTGAGAGTGTTATTGGAGAAGTATAGGGAAGGACAGAAGGAGTTACACAGTGTGTTTGTAGACTTAGAGAAAGCTTATGATAGAGTTCCGAGACAGGAGCTGTGGTGTTGTATGAGGAGGTCAGGAGTAGCGGAAAGGTATATGAGGGTGGTGCAGGATATGTGTGAGAACAGTGTGACAGCAGTGAGATGTGCAGTAGGAATGACAGACAGGTTTAAAGTGGAGGTAGGACTACATCAGGGATCAGCCCTGAGTCCCTTCCTGTTCGTAATTGTCATGGACAGACTGACAGACGAAGTTAGACAGGAGCCCCCTTGGACTATGATGTTTGCTGATGACATTGTGATCTGTATTGAGAGTAGGGAGCAAGTGGAGGTAAACTTGGAAAGATGGAGGTATGCTTTGGAAAGCAGGGGAATGAAAGTGAGCAGAAGTAAAACAGAGTACATGTGTGTGAATGAGAGGGCAGACGGTGGACAGGTCTAGTTACAAGGAGTTGATTTGGTGAAGGTCGACGAGTTTACCTTCTTAGGGTCGAGGGTACAGAGTAATCGAGGAAGTGAAATAGAGGTAAAGAAGATAGTGCAAGCAGGGTGGTGTGGATGGCACAAAGTGTTGGGTGTGATCTGTGATAGAAGGGTGTCAGCTAGAATAAAGGGTAAGATCTATAGGACAGTAGTGAGAACTGCTATGTTGTTTGGACTGGAGACAGTGGCACTGAAAAAGAGACAAGTGAGGGAGATGGAGGTGTCTGAGATGAACATGTTAAGATTCTCATTTGGGGTGACAAAGGAGGATAGGATCAGAAACAAGTTTATTAGAGGATCAGCACATGTAGCATGTTTTGGAGATAAAGTTAGAGAATCGAGATTGAGATGGTTTGGACATGTACAAAGGAGACAGGAAAGATATATTGGCAGGAAGGTTTTGGGGATGGAACTTCCAGGTAAGAGGAGGAGAGGTAGACCTAAGAGGAGGTTTATAGATGCAGTGGTGGAGGATATGAGAGTGGCTGGTGTGTCAGTGGAGGACACTCACGACAGGGCCAGATGGTGGAGTTTGATCCGCTGTGGCAACCCCTAAACGGGAAATGCCGAAAGAAAAAGAAGATTTGCACTAAGCCATTCTGTGAGTTTTATGAGTTCCATGTTAACCGAATTAAACCACATTTTAATATCGTGATCAGCGTGAAACAAATTTGCATCATCCGCAAACAAAATAGTGTTTAGTAACTTACAAGATTTGCTTAAATCATTAATATAAATTAAAATTAAGAGTGGTCTTAAAATTGACTCTTGTGGAACACCAGATTTTAAATTCATGTTATCAGTTTTTCCGCAGCTAAATGAAACGTATTGTTTCCTATTTGACAAATAGCTTAGAAACCATTTAAAATTTAAGTGCTTAATCCCGTAATTTTCTAATTTATTTAATAGAATATAATGATCAATAGTGTCAAACGCTTTGCTAAGATCAATAAATACACCTAGCGTATATTTATTTTCATCAAATGCATGAAAAATATTTTGAACAAGATGAATAATTGCTTGATCTGTGGAGTGATTTTTTTTAAATCCAAATTGTTTGTTATAAAGAATATTGTTATTTTCTAGAAAGGTAAATAGTCTATGATACATAATGTATTCTAAAAGTTTTGAAAGGCATGATAGTATTGACATTGGTCTGTAATTGGAAATGCTGGTATTATTATTATTATTACGTATTTCGCCGATAAGAAAAGTTTACAAGTTTATGCAATACAAATATGTAAATACATGGCTGGGGCAAGAAGAAGACAAGTTCTGTCTTATCACCAAGCCCCTTTAAATAAAAATGTTAATAATAAAAATACAAAACAAAGTAACTCGTTAAATAAACGTTAAACAAAACGTTGCGTTAAAATAAAATAACGATAAATAAAAACTATCATCTCCAGATTTAAAAAAGGTATCATCTCCAGATTTAAAGACTGGTACCATCCTTGCAAGTTTAAGTTTATCAGGAAAGATTCCTTGTTCAAGAGACAAAGAAAAAATATGGATTAGTGGAGATTTTAAATAAAAAACTGATTTTATTATTACATTACTGCAAACATCGTCAACACCCAGACCTTTGTTTGGTTTTAAATTAGAGGCAGCATTTAATAATTCTTTTTCAGTTAATTCATTAGTTTTCATTATGGTATTATTAGCGCTTCGGTATGATTTAAAATCAGGTTTATTAAATTTAATTTTTGATGCTAAATTTACGCCTAAATTAACAAATGCATGATTAAACGATTGAGCAATTAAAGATTCATTAACAATTTTGCAGTTATTTATATTCAGTTTTTTCGGAAGACTGTTACAATTTAAACTTTCTATACCAATGACGTCATTTATTAAACGCCATGTTTTTTGTTAGTATAACTGGTTAGTATAGTACAATTTTTTTGAGGACTTTATAATTGATTCAAAAAGTCGTTTGTAGTTTTTATAATTCGACTCATTTTTAAAGGTTCTTTTTTTAATAAATTTTTCATAGAGGCGTTGCTTTTTTTTTTTAATGATTTTATGATACTCGGTGTTATCCACGGATTTTGAAATATTTTTTTTTAATAAGTTTTATAATTTTTGGAAATGCTTCATTATAGTTGTTTTGAAATATTTGATTGAAACTGCTATAAGCAATATTAACATTTATAGTTTTCAGGACCGGTCCCCAATCTGTGAAAGATAAAAGGGTTTTAAAATGAACAATGGAAGCGTCATTAATTATTCGTTTAGTAATTTTTACTTTTTCGGAAATTTGATTGATTTTTTGTTTTGTTGATATTATAAAAACCGGAAAATGGTCTGAGATATCTGTTACAAGTATTCCAGTTTTTATTTTTATGTTAGAGAAATTGTTAGTTATAATTTTATCTATTGAAGTGGAGCTATCTTTTGTAGTTCTTGTAGGCTTATTGATAGTTGGAATAAAATTATTTGATATACAATATTGTAGAAACTTCTAACGTTTTTATTTGCGTCATATTCCAGTACGTTCAAATTAAAATCTCCCGCAAAGTATGTGCCTTTCCCACAAATGTCTTTGTTTGTAATTAAACTTTTAAATTGTTTAAGAAACATTTTTATATTGCCAGAAGGTGGTCTATATATAAAATTCAGAATTACATTTTTTGGGATTTTATTTATAACCTCAATTGTTAAAGATTCTTAATCATTAGTCATCAAACAAAGGTTCATGCGTAATTTGAAAGTTAACGAGTTATGCACAAATACGCACACTCCTCCGCCTGTTCTTTCAGAGCCTCTAACTGGATGGACAACCTTAAATTATTAACTTGAAAATTAGAGTCATTTTCAACTTCCTTATCCCGACACCATTTTTCTGTAAGGCAAATAATAGGAAAATTAGTTTGGTGCTAAATAAAAATTGTTTTAATTTCTCAAAATTTTTTTGAATACTCCTAATATTCAAATGTAGTATTGAAAATTCACCAAGACCTAGGTCATCAGTAAGAGTTGAAATATCTGAATTATAATAAAGGGTATTATTTAACATTATCTCATTATTTCTATGAAAAAATTTGCATTGCATCTGCCTCTAAATAATTGTCTATAATATATTTTTAGTTACTTGAAAAGGTTCAGATTCTATGTTTTGTGAAGCGGTTTCTTCAGCTATGATATTTTTGATATAACGTCCATTCTTATTTCTCCAGCACTGTTTAGATTTGTACGAGCCACTGGCTCATATTCATGAAATTCAAACCTTTCATACCCTTCATTCACAGTTAGGATTTCTGTAAAATTTAATACTTCAGAAGGAGCCATTAATTATACAATATACAATATCAAAAAAAAGTTTTTGTCAACTAATCATTGTAAAAAAAGAATTACGCAAGTCTATTACGTTAGTCTATAACGCAAGTCTATTAAGTAAGTCCAAGACCGCGTCCTTTTTAAACAAGATCTTTTATTTTTATAGCATTTTCATTTGAGATTTTTTTCTGTTGATTTTTTATCGCAGCCCCCATCATTATTTTATTTATATTTTTGGTTACCTCATCTCCATTATTGATAAGATCTTTAGATCCAGAATTCATTTGATCTTAAGATCCATTATTTATCAAATTTGAAATTAATTCTTTACTTTTTTATAATTAGCAATATTGGGTTGTAAAACTATCTTTGAAGCTGCTTTATCAATTAATTATTTTACTTATTTAACTGGAGCATTTCTAGCGCCTTATATTGCTGATTTTGAAAGTTCTTTTTCTGCTAATTTAGCAGCAGTTATTGCAGTTTTTCCTAATTCGCTAGCAGCCAACCTATTCAACATAGCTGATGATACTCTGGTTACGTTTGCCGCTGCTGCTCGTTTAAATAAATTTTTTTTACTGTCGAATATGCCACTTCCTCCAAAAACATGTTTCCAATAGTTCCAATTCCAATTCCAATAGTTCCAAGGGC
The DNA here is from genome assembly GCF_038396675.1 of Hydra vulgaris. Taxonomy (NCBI): domain Eukaryota; kingdom Metazoa; phylum Cnidaria; class Hydrozoa; order Anthoathecata; family Hydridae; genus Hydra; species Hydra vulgaris. Next base: position 57,131,682 of record NC_088932.1, on the reverse strand, counting down.
CATAGTGCTTGCTAGTAATATATTATCAACCGCTGAATTTATTTTTACAGCTCAATGATACTTTTTACTTAACATAGTTCTCTTTTTACTCTCTCACTCTCTATTTCTTTTAGAATCTCAATAATTTTTTGTAGACGATGTACGTGAGCTTGGTTTTCAATAGGTGACTGATTTTCATTAGGTACACCTAAAAGAGTTGGATATATTTTATTATATTCCATTTTTAATAAGGGAAAAAAAAATATTTACAATAAATTAACAAAAATTAAACTTTCTCCTTTTTTAACTAATACATCATTAACAGAATTATTTACAACATTTACTACAATATCATCAACAGACTCTGTTTCAACAGAATCTTGTAAACTTAACATTTTTAATTTAAGTTCTTGTTTAAGTGAAACTAACGCAACGCTTTTATCAATTGATACACCAAACCTTTAATAGAATATTTTGATGTGATAAAGATTTTATTGTAATGTCATGTTGCGCAAATATTTCATATCTATTCTCACTTATTAATACTGGAGGGTGTTCTAAATCTTTGTGTGGCTTCAAAAGTGTTTGAGGAAGTTCAACTCTTTTATATTTGTTCATAAATTTTTGCATTGGCAGATTTTTTCTTGACATTTTATATATGTGATAAAAGATTTTCAAAAAAAAAAGAGAATTTTATTTAAAGTTGGAATATTAGTAAATGGTGAATTTGGTCCTAATATTAAACCAGAACATGCTGATGTATATCCATTCCCACTACGTAGGTAAATTCCGTCACCTACAGAATCTCCTTTACTCCAGGGTCTCAAATATAATCCAGATCCTGCAGCTGCCATTTTAACTCATTGTCCATTTTTTTTTAAGTACACAATACCCCTTCAAAAAATTTTATCAACCATAGGTGATCCAGTTGTTGAACCTACTCCTGTTAAAAGTCCTGTTGCAAGTACTGGAGCAATGCTTGATAATAAAAATCTTCCAGCAGTACCAAGTGAAGGTAAAAGTGCTCCAATAAATCTTCCCTCTATTTTACAATTGTGAGCTAGTTATTCCTTACTTAAGTTAATTATTACATCAGTTCCTTTTTCTTATGCTCTTGTAATTCTATTCAATTGTGTATTTGTTACAGCTAATATATGTTCACCATTAAGATCTGAATGTGATAGTTTAATACTAGTTTCATAACCATCTTCAATTGCTTTTTTAAGTTGTTCTAATTGCCCTTGCGAAACATTTATTTTAATGTTAGTATATTTACTCATATTATAAAAATTATTTTTTTCTCTTACATGAAATGGAATTGACAATTCTTCTCCTCGTAAATTCAATGGATTCCCATTATGATCAAGCAATTTATATTCCAGTTTTGAAATTGTTTTTAGTGTCACTGGTAAATAAATAAAGTTTAACGGCTCTTTAACAATTTTAAATCCAGGACCTACTGTTGGGAAAAATGAATATATAACGTTTTCTGTTCCTCCATTTATATATGATGATTCTATTATATCACTAGTAACACGTATACTATTAACGTTTAATATAATAACTATATTATTTGATTCATGGTAACAGGATGAATATATTCCACCGTTGAAACCAAAAACAGTTCTAAATGAATTTGATGTTGTATAATCTTTTTTACCAGCTGCAGAATGGATTGCGATAACCTTAATCCTTCCAGCTATGAACCTGTTTCTCTTTCGTCAGTTTTATGCAAAATTTTTGAAAAGATGTTAAAAAAAACCATCATTCGGTACCTGTTAGAAAATAATTTGATAAATAAATACAAGCATTGTTTTTTCTACCAGGTGAATCTTGCTTTAAAAGTTTACTTGAAATCCAAGATATTGGCTTTCAAGTTAATCAAGTATCTTTAGTGACTTTTCTAAAGTATTTGACAGAGTTCACCATAGAAAACATATACTAAAAATTGAAAGGTATAGTATAAAGAGATTCAATATTAAATGGATTGAGTTTTTTTTATCAAATAAAAGGCATAGAGTGCCTTATATTGCTTTTACAAGGCTTAGTGTTTTAAGTGGTGTACCGCAAGGCTCTGTACTAGGACTAATCTTGTTTTTAATTTATATCAATGATTTTCCGGATAAACTAAAAATTAAATGCAAGCGATATGCTGATAATTGCAAAGTTTTCCACATAATACGTAATAACAGTAGCAATGATCTACAGGATGACTTAAATTCTATTTTTAATTGGCACAATGACTGGAGTATGCAACTAAATATAGAAAAATGTATATAATGCAAGTCATTAAAAGTGATAAATTAAATAAAAATATCAATAAATATTACATTTCTGATAATCAACTGAGTGCGGTGGATTGTGTAAATAATCTTGGTGTCATGTTAAAAAGCGATCTGAAATATGGTCATCAAATATCTGGGTGTGTTTCTAAAGCAAATAGAACTTTAGGTCCTATCCGAAACACATTTTTATTTTTAAATGCTGATATACTTAAGTTGTTATATATTTCGCTAGAAAGCCCTCCTCTAGAATACGCGTCATCTATTTGGAATCCATTTTTAAAAAAAGACATTAATCTTATTGAAGGAGTACAACATAAAACAACAAGAATAATTCCAGGATATTCAGAGCTTCTATTCTAAGAGAGATTAAATAGACTTAACTTAACAGCCATGTCTATGAGAAGAGAAAGAAGTGATTTAATTAACTTTTTTAATTTTCTTAATAATTCTTATCAGCTAAATACATTATCTTACCAAAAAAACTTTAGTCGATCAACTGGACCAGCTTAAAGAGTTCGTGAATATATTCACAATTATAGGTTTACTTCTGAGATCTGAAGATACTTGAGTTGAAGGAATTTTTTTTTCCAATCGTATCATTCCAAAATAAAAAATTTGACGTTCGAAGTCGAACTTAATAAGTCAGTATTAAACTTTAAAAAAAGTCTTGATGGGCTTTATTATTTGAATTTAAATTGCAAATTGTAGTTTTTAAATTTGCTGCTATAGTGGATTACCACTCAGTGAGCATTTGCTCACCGCAGCAATTGATTAAATAAATAAATATTTAAAACTGATCCTAATGTATTACAATTTCCTTCAAGTTTAATACCTACAACTCCCGCGCTTATATGGTCGTTTTCTGACATAATCAATTGAATATATTCGTTTATATCGGTAATCTCATAACACCCGTCTGGAATATTTATGTCATGCCAAATTGCTCCATTATCTGTGCTATATCTAAAATTGTTGTTTGAAGAATCGAAATTAGGAAAACTGTAATATGTCTCTAAACTAACTAGAGCCATTTCATTTACTTTTCCTTGTTTAAGTTGAATAATACTAGCAAACTTAGTTTTTATGTTATTGCTATTTCCCCTTGATAATAAATAAGTCATTTTTATTTTTATATATTAAAATTTTAAAATCCGCAAGTTGGTATATAAAAATTATCTAATCCACTTCAATATTTTCCATAATCTCTTTTAGAAGATAGATCTATAATAACAAACCCATGAGACTCTGACCATGCATCCTTACAAAATCTTGTAAACTCGTCTTTTGTCATATCACTTAAAACATGATCTTTATAAATATGATTTAACTTCTTTGAAAGATGATGACTTCTTTGAAATAATATTATATAGAAATATATAAATAACAATAACTTCTTTGAAAAATGATTTGAACTTCTTGTGGAAATAAGCAAATAAAGTTTTTATTTTCTCTTATAGTTTGTCTTGGTAACATAGAATAATTTTGTACAAGGTAGAAACTATCTGCATTACAATGCCTTCCTCTTATACAATGTTTTTCGCGCTTATTTTGCTTTGTTAATTGTAAATCATCAAGCATCATCAATTATTCTTATAAATATCAAGATCTTCAGGATCTGGTACCTTCTCATCTGTTTTGAAAAACTTACACTCCGTTTCTGATTTCTCATTTAAATTTTTTGAAATGTCTTCAATTAAAAACTCAGAATTTGCATTAAACTTTTCTATTTGGTTTTGTAACTTAAATAGTTCAAGAATAACTTCTTTTTGTAATTTTTTTATAAAAGATCGTTTAAAAATTTTTTATTCTGGTTGAAAAAGAGATTTTCTAAAAACTTGTAAATTATTATAGTCTAACCAACCAGGTCTTGAAAGTAAATTCAATAATAAAACAGTTTTTCCACAACCTGACTTTAAAACAATAATTCCTCCAATACTTTTAGGTAACAGCTTATCATCATTTCTCTTATTGTTATTTGCATTCCATGATAAATTTATAACATCCATTTTTTTTATTTAATCTATATAAAAAAAATGTACTGTGTTAAATGCAAAAACAAAACAATTATACTAAACTTACAAAACGTTGTAAGTAAAAACAAAAGAATTATGCAACGTGGAACTTGCGCTAGTTATGGAAAAATAAAAACTAAATTTGTATCAGCAAAAACAGGAAGTGATTTAGTTCAATTTATTCTGCAACAAGTAAAATAAAACTACCATGGTTAAAGTTCCCACGTGAAATGCATTTACCCGGTTTGAACTTTGCAGGTCCTGGTACTAACTTAGATGAACGAATAATTTCTACTGACGCATATAAAGAATGGAGTAAACCTGTAGATAGAGTTGATATTGCAGCTTACCGTCACAATCTTGCTTATAAATACTTTACAAATACAGCAAAAAGGAATGAAGTTGATCATAATATGTTCGAAGAAATGAATGCTTTAAAAAATCCAACAACACATGAAAGAGTTGAACGAGGCATTATAAAACCTATTATATCAACTAAAGCAAATTTTGGGTTAGGTGTTTAAAAAAACTACCAACGATCTGTAAAAAAGACAAGGATAAAGAATTAAAATAGACTGACAAACCAGTAAATGAACTTCATAGACCAGTTGTAAAACCTTTTTGAAAAAGAAATGTTATTGTAAATGGAATCGATGAAATTTCGGTTTTTGATTAGTAGACATGCAATCTTTTTCTAATTTCAATGATGGTATAAAAAAATCATTAATGGTGATAGATGTTTTTCAAAGTATGGATAGATTGTTCCATTGAAAAGTAAAACCGGAGTTGATTTTGCGAATTCATTAAGTTTAAAGAAAGAAGGTGTCGAAAAATGTGGGTGGATAAAGGCTCAGAACTTTATAATAAGCATGTTAAAGCGCTGGGTGTTCAGTTATATTCAACTGAAAATGAGGAAAAAAGATGCGTATTTGAATGTTGGAATAGAACAATGAAAGAAAATTGTTTAAGTACTTTTCAGCTAATTCTACTATAAAATATTATGCGTAGCTATATTATATTTATGCCAAACTTAAATAAAATTGAGCTATAATTACGCTTAGGCTTAATGTTAATGATCAAAAATTATAAAATTAATTTTATAATTTTAAAATTTTTATATTTTTCTTCATATTTATACTTTATATTATTTTATTATTGGCTCAAAAATTGTTGTTAAGATAATGGTCGAAATATGTTAAGAAATTATGGTTAGAGTTATAGTTGAAATGAGTTAAGAAATTATGCCTACCATAATAGTTGAAATATGATGTGAGGTTATAGTTTTTATTACTGTTGTATCGAAAATGTTTGCTGAGGCATTTTTGCAACATTTAGAAAAAAAAACTTTGAGATTTGCGGAAATAAACTTATTCTCACCGAAGTCATTTAAAAGGTGTAAATGACAGCCATCCGAGATTTTATTCATTAGAAAAACACGACAATTTCTGGAAATTTTAGATCAACAGGATTCCACAATTAAATTCACATCAGAAATAGAAAACAATAGGAAGGAGTTAAACTTTTAAGATATAGCAGTAATAAATAAAAATAATTTCCACTATGATTTGAAAGTCCATCAAAAATCCTTAATTATGTATATACAAAAAACGAATTACAAAATAAGGAAACCTACCGCTTTTGAACAAGGAAAACGGTGTTAAATTAATTAAGTCAAATCGCTAGACACCTCCTTTAAAAAAAATCATTGAAATTTAAAAATAGTTTTTACGTTGTGTCAGCTCATCTTTATTATGTCTTCTTTACAATTTTTTACATACGTTCGTTTGTAAGATTACTAGGGTAATTTATTTTACATCTGACGACGGTCTGAGTTTATACAACTAAATTTACATAAATAAAATAAAATTTAGAACTTAACCAGCTAATATAAAATGCTCAAGTATGATTGAGCACTTTCAATGAACGTTTTGTAAACGTTTTAGAAAATTATGTGAGCACAATTCTAAAATAACGTTCAAAAAAGTTTGCCACAACGTTCCTTGAGGGTTAGTGTGACTGTCACGAACCCTATAATATTTCTCAACTACATCTATAGTTGAGTCTATGAAACTAATAACAGTCGAGTTTTTATTTTTTTTTTTGATGTACCTTTCAACTTAAGTATATATAAGTATATATATATATATATATATATATATATATATATATATATATATATATATATATATGTATATATATATATATATATATATATATATATATATATATATATATATATATACATATATATAAATATATATATATATATATTTATATATATATAAATATATATATATAAATATATATATATATTTATATATATATATATGTATATACATATATATATATACATATATATATATATATATATACATATATATATATATATATATATATATATATATA